>NC_057796.1:53287298-53323981 GCF_018294505.1 Triticum aestivum
GCCCGTACGCTGGATCAGAGGCTCAGGGGGTGCGCTCTACGTCGCTTGCGCACAACCTACACGTTGTATAGGAGCTGCCTGTTGGAAATATGCCCTAGAGGCAATAATAAATTGGTTATTATTATATTTCCTTGTTCATGATAATCGTTTATTATCCATGCTAGAATTGTATTGATAGGAAACTCAAATACATGTGTGGATACATAGACAACACCATGTCCCTAGTAAGCCTCTAGTTGACTAGCTCGTTGATCAATAGATGGTTACGGTTTCCTGACCATGGACATTGGATGTCGTTGATAACGGGATCACATCATTAGGAGAATGATGTGATGGACAAGACCCAATCCTAAGCCTAGCACAAGATCGTGTAGTTCGTTTGCTAAGAGCTTTTCTAATGTCAAGTATCATTTCCTTAGACCATGAGATTGTGCAACTCCCGGATACCGTAGGAATGCTTTGGGTGTACCAAACGTCACAACGTAACTGGGTGGCTATAAAGGTGCACTACAGGTATCTCCAAAAGTGTCTGTTGGGTTGGCACGAATCGAGACTGGGATTTGTCACTCCGTGTAAACGGAGAGGTATCTCTGGGCCCACTCGGTAGGACATCATCATAATGTGCACAATGTGACCAAGGAGTTGATCACGGGATGATGTGTTACGGAACGAGTAAAGAGACTTGCCGGTAACGAGATTGAACAAGGTATCGGGATATCGACGATCGAATCTCGGGCAAGTAACATACCGATAGACAAAGGGAATTGTATACGGGATTGATTGAATCCTCGACATCGTGGTTCATCCGATGAGATCATCGAAGAGCATGTGGGAGCCCATATGGGTATCCAGATCCCGCTATTGGTTATTGGCCGGAGAGGTGTCTCGGTCATGTCTACATGTCTCCCGAACCTGTAGGGTCTACACACTTAAGGTTCGGTGACGTTAGGGTTATAGAGATATTAGTATGCGGTAACCCGAAAGTTGTTCGGAGTCCCGGATGAGATCCCGGACGTCACGAGGAGTTCCGGAATGGTCCGGAGGTAAAGATTTATATATGGGAAGTCTTATTTTGGTCGCCGGAAAAGTTTCGCGCATTATCGGTATTGTACCGGGAGTGCCGAAAGGGGTCCGGGGGTCCACCAGCCCCGGGGGACCACATGGGCTGTAGGGGTGTGTGCCTTGGCCTATATGGGCCAAGGGCATCAGCCCCAAGAGGCCCATGCGCCAAGAGATAAGGGAAGGGAGAGTCCTAAAGGGGGAAGGCACCTCCGAGGTGCCTTGGGGAGGATGGACTCCTCTCTGGCCGCACCCTTCCTTGGAGGAAGGGCCAAGGCTGCGCCCCCCTCTCCCTTGGCCCTATATATAGTGGGGGGGAGGGAGGGCAGCAATACCTAAGCCCTGGCGCTTCCCTCTCCCTCCCGTGACACATCTCCCTCCTCCCGCAGCGCTTGGCGAAGCCCTGTTGGAATCCCGCTACTTCCACCACCACGCCGTCGTGCTGCTGGATCTCCATCAACCTCTCCTCCCCCCTTGCTGGATCAAGAAGGAGGAGACATCGCTGCTCCGTACGTGTGTTGAACGCGGAGGTGCCGTCCGTTCGGCGCTAGGATCATCGGTGATTTGGATCACGACGAGTACGACTCCATCAACCCCGTTCTCTTGAACGCTTCCGCTAGCGATCTACAATGGTATGTAGATGCACTCCCCTTCCCCTTGTTGCTAGATTACTCCATAGATTGATCTTGGTGATGCGTAGAAAATTTTGAATTTCTGCTACGTTCCCCAACAGTGGCATCATGAGCTAGGTCTATGCGTAGTTTCTATGCACGAGTAGAACACAAAGTAGTTGTGGGCGTCGATTTTGTCAATTTACTTGCCGTTACTAGTCTTATCTTGATTCGGCGACATCGTGGGATGAAGCGGCCCGGACCGACCTTACACGTACACTTACGTGAGACAGGTTCCACCGACTGACATGCACTAGTTGCATAAGGTGGCTAGCGGGTGTCTGTCTCTCCCACTTTAGTCGGATCGGATTCGATGAAAAGGGTCCTTATGAAGGGTAAATAGAAATTGGCATATCACGTTGTGGCTTTTGCGTAGGTAAGAAACGTTCTTGCTAGAAACCCATAGCAGCCACGTAAAACATGCAACAACAATTAGAGGACGTCTAACTTGTTTTTGCAGGGTATGCTATGTGATGTGATATGGCCAAAAGGATGTGATGAATGATATATGTGATGTATGAGATTGATCATGTTCTTGTAATAGGAATCACGACTTGCATGTTCGATGAGTATGACAACCGGCAGGAGCCATAGGAGTTGTCTTTATTTATTGTATGACCTGCGTGTCACTGAATAACGCCATGTAATTACTTTACTTCATTTCTAAACCGTTAGCCATAGTAGTAGAAGTAATAGTTGGCGAGACAACTTCATGGAGACACGATGATGGAGATCATGATGATGGAGATCATGGTGTCATGCCGGTGATGATGATGATCATGGAGCCCCGAAGATGGAGATCAGAAGGAGCAAAATGATATTGGCCATATCATGTCACTTTTTGATTGCATGTGATGTTTATCATGTTTATGCATCTTATTGCTTAGAACGACAGTAGTAAATAAGATGATCCCTCATAATAATTTCAAGAAAGTGTTCCCCCTAAACTATGCACCTTGCGAAAGTTCGTTGTTTCGAAGCACCACATGATGATCGGGTGTGATAGATTCTAACATTCACATACAACGGATGTAAGCCAGATTTACACATGCAAATGCGAAACACTTAGGTTGACTTGACGAGCCTAGCATGTACAGACATGGCCTCGGAACACAAGAGATCGAAAGGTCGAACATGAGTCGTATAGTAGATGCGATCAACATGGAGATGTTCACCGATGATGACTAGTCCGTCTCACGTGATGATCGGACACGGCCTAGTTTGACTCGGATCATGTATCACTTAGATGACTAGAGGGATGTCTATCTGAGTGGGAGTTCATTAATCAGATGAACTTCATTATCATGAACATAGTCAAAAGGTCTTTGCAAATATGTCATAGCTTACGCTTTAGTTCTACTGTTTAAGATATGTTCCTAGAGAAAATTTAGTTGAAAGTTGATAGTAGCAATTATGCGGACTGGGTCCGTAAACTGAGGATTGTCCTCATTGCTGCACAGAAGGCTTATGTCCTTAATGCACCGCTCGGTGTGCTGAACCTCAGCGTCGTCTGTGGATGTTGCGAAACATCTGACATACACGTTTTGATGACTACGTGATAGTTCAGTAATGTTAAACGGTTTAGAATTGAGGCACCGAAGACGATTTCGAAATGTCGCGGAACATATGAGATGTTTCAAGGGCTGAAATTGGGATTTCAGGCTCGTGCCCACGTCAAGAGGTATAAGACCTCCGACGAGTTTCTTAGCCTACAAACTAAGGGAGAAAAGCTCAATCGTTGAACTTGTACTCAGATTGTCTGGGCACAACAATCACTTGAATCGAGTGGGAGTTAATCTTCCAGATGAGATAGAGATGTTTCTCCAAAGACATTGCCACCAAGCTACTAGAGCTTCGTAATGAACTATAACATATCAGGGATAGATATGATGATCCTTGGAATATTCGCGATGTTTGACACCGTGAAAGTAGAAATCAAGAAGGAGCATCAATTGTTGATGGTTAGTGAAACCACTAGTTTCAAGAAGGGCAAGGGCAAGAAGGGGTACTTCATGAAATGGCAATCAGTTGCTGCTCCAGTGAAGAAACCCAAGGTTAAACCCAAACCCGAGACTAAGTGCTTCTGTAATGAGGGGAACGGTCACTGAAGCAGAACTACCCTAGATACTTGGTAGATGAGAAGGCAGGCAAGGTCGACAGAAGTATATTGGATATACATTATATGAATGTGTACTTTACTAGTACTCCTAGCAGCACCAGGGTATTAGATACCGGTTCGGTTGCTAAGTGTTAGTAACTCGAAATAAAAGCTGCGGAATAAACGGAGACTAGCTAAAGGTGAGATGACGATATGTGTTGGAAGTGTTTCCAAGGTTGATGTGATCAAGCGTCGCATGCTCCCTCTACCATCGAGATTGGTGTTAAACCTAAATAATTGTTATTTGGTGTTTGCGTTGAGCATAAACATGATTGGATTATGTTTATCGCAATACGGTTATTCATTTAAGGAGAATAATGGTTACTCTGTTATTTGAATAATACCTTCAATGGTCTTGCACCTAAAATGAATCTCGATCGCAGTGATACACATGTTCGTGCCAAAAGATATAAATAGTAATGATAGTACCACATACTTGTGGCACTGCCATTTGAGTCATATTGGTACAGAACGCATGAAGAAGCTCCATGTAGATGGATCTTTGGACTCACTCGTTTTTGAAAAGATTGAGACATGCGAACCATGTCTATTGGTATATATGCATGAAGAAACTCCATGCAGATGGATCGTTTGGACTCACTTGATTTTGAATCACTTGAGACATGCAAATCATACCACATGGGCAAGATGACTGAAAGGCCTCGTTTTCAGTAAGATGGAACAAGAGAGCAACTTGTTGGAAGTAATACATTTTGATGTATGCAGTCCAATGAGTGCTGAGGCATGCAGTGGATATCGTTATGTTCTTACTTCACAGATGATTTGAGTAGATGCTGAGAATATTTACTTGATGAAACACAAGTCTGAATTATTGAAAGGTTCAAGTAATTTCAGAGTGAAGTTGAAGATCGTCGTGACAAGAGGATAAAATGTCTATGATATGATCATAGAGATATCTGAGTTACGAGTTTGGCACACAATTAAGACATTGTGGAAAGTGTTTCACAATTAATACCGCCTGGAACACCACAGTGTGATGGTGTGTCCGAACATCATAACTGCACCCTATTGGATATGGTGCATACCATGATGTCTCTTTACCACTATCGTATATGGGTTAGGCATTAGAGATAACCGCATTCACTTTAAAAGGGGCACCACGCAATTCCGTTGAGACGACACCGTTTAGAGAAACCTAAGTTGTCGTTTCTTAAAAGTTTGGGGCTGCGATGCTTATGTGAAAAAGTTTCAAGCTGATAAGCTCGAACCCAAAGCGGATAAATGCATCTTCATAGAAAACCCAAAACAGTTGGGTATACCTCCTATTTCAGATCTGGAAGCAAAAGTAATTGCTTCTAGAAATGAGTCCTTTCTCGAGGAAAAGTTTCTCTCGAAAGAATTGAGTGGGAGGATGGTGGAGACTTGATGAGGTTATTGAACCATAACTTCAACTAGTGTGTAGCAGGGCACAAGAAGTTGTTCCTGTGGCACCTACACCAATTGAAGTGGAAGCTTATGATAGTGATCATGAAACTTCGGATCAAGTCACTACCAAACCTCGTAGGACGACGAGGATGCGTACTACTTCAGAGTAATGCGTAATCCTGTCTTGGTAGTCATGTTGTTAGACAACAATGAACCTACGAGCTATGGAGAAGCGATGGTGGGCCCATATTCCGAAAAATGGTTAGAAGCCATGAAATCCGAGATAGGATCCATGTATCAAGAACAAAGCATGGACTTTGGTGAACTTGCCCGATGATCGGCAAGCCATTGAGATAAATGGATCTTTAAGAAGAAGACGGATGTGGACGGTAATGTTACCGTCTATGAAGCTCGACTTGTGGCAAAGAGTATTTTCACAAGTTCAAGGAGTTGACTACGATGAGATTTTCTCATCCGTAGCGATGCTTAAGTCCGTCGGAATCATGTTAGCATTAGCTGCATTTATGAAATCTGGCAGATGGATGTCAAAACAAGTTTCCTTACCAGTTTTCGTAAGGAAAGGTTGTATGTGATACAATCAGAAAGGTTTTGTCGATTCTAAGGATGCTAAAAGGTATGCTAGCTCCAGCGATCCTTCCATGGACTAGAGCAAGCATCTCGGAGTCAGAATATACGCTTTGATGGAGTGATCAAAGTTTTTGGGTTTATACAAAGTTTGTTAGAAACTTGTATTTACAATAAAGTGAGTGGGAGCGCTACAACATTTCTGATAAGTATATGTGAATGACATATTGTTGATCCGAAATGATGTAAAATTTCTGGAAAGCATAAAGGGTTGTTTGAAAGGAGTTTTTCAAAGGAAGACCTGGATAAAGCTGCTTACATATTGGGCATCAAGATCTATAGAGATAGATCAAGACGCCCGATGATACTTTCAAAGAACGCACACCTTGACATGTTTTTGAAAGAGTTCAAAATAGATCAGCAAAGAAGGAGTTCTTGGCTGTGTTACAAGGTGTGAGTATTGAGTAAGACTCAAGACCTGACCACAGCAGAAGAGAGAGAAAGGACGAAGGTCGTCCCCTATGCTTTAGACGTAGGCTCTACAGTATGCTATGCTGTGTACCGCACTTGAAGTGTGCCTTGCCATGAGTTGGTCAAGGGGTACAATAGTGATCCGGGAATGGATCACATGACAGCGGTCGAACTTATCCTTAGTATCTAGTGGACTAAGGAATTTTCTCGATTATGGAGGTGAAAAGGAGTTCGTCGTAAAGGGTTACGTCGATGCGAACTTTGACACTAATCCGGATGACTCTGAGTAGTAAACCGGATTCGTATAGTAGAGCAATTATTTGAAATGGCTCCAAGTAGCGCGTGGTAGCATCCACAAGATGACATAGATATTCGTAAAGCACACACGGATCTGAAAGGTTCAGACCCGTTGACTAATAACCTCTCTCACAAGCATAACATGATCAAACCAGAACTCATTGAGTGTTAATCACATAGTGATGTGAACTAGATTGTTGACTCTAGTAAACTCTTTGGATGTTGGTCACATGGTGATGTGACCTGTGAGTGTTAATCACATGGTGATGTGAACTAGATTATTGACTCTAGTGCAAGTGGGAGACTGTTGGAAATATGCCCTAGAGGCAATAATAAATTGGTTATTATTATATTTCCTTGTTCATGATAATCGTTTATTATCCATGCTAGAATTGTATTGATAGGAAACTCAAATACATGTGTGGATACATAGACAACACCATGTCCCTAGTAAGCCTCTAGTTGACTAGCTCGTTGATCAATAGATGGTTACGGTTTCCTGACCATGGACATTGGATGTCGTTGATAACGGGATCACATCATTAGGAGAATGATGTGATGGACAAGACCCAATCCTAAGCCTAGCACAAGATCGTGTAGTTCGTTTGCTAAGAGCTTTTCTAATGTCAAGTATCATTTCCTTAGACCATGAGATTGTGCAACTCCCGGATACCGTAGGAATGCTTTGGGTGTACCAAACGTCACAACGTAACTGGGTGGCTATAAAGGTGCACTACAGGTATCTCCGAAAGTGTCTGTTGGGTTGGCACGAATCGAGACTGGGATTTGTCACTCCGTGTAAACGGAGAGGTATCTCTGGGCCCACTCGGTAGGACATCATCATAATGTGCACAATGTGACCAAGGAGTTGATCACGGGATGATGTGTTACGGAACGAGTAAAGAGACTTGCCGGTAACGAGATTGAACAAGGTATCGGGATACCGACGATCGAATCTCGGGCAAGTAACATACCGATAGACAAAGGGAATTGTATACGGGATTGATTGAATCCTCGACATCGTGGTTCATCCGATGAGATCATCGAGGAGCATGTGGGAGCCAACATGGGTATCCAGATCCCGCTGTTGGTTATTGGCCGGAGAGTCGTCTCGGTCATGTCTGCATGTCTCCCGAACCCGTAGGGTCTACACACTTAAGGTTCGGTGACGCTAGGGTTATAGAGATATTAGTATGCGGTAACCCGAAAGTTGTTCGGAGTCCCGGATGAGATCCCGGACGTCACGAGGAGTTCCGGAATGGTCCGGAGGTAAAGATTTATCTATGGGAAGTCTTATTTTGGTCGCCGGAAAAGTTTCGCGCATTATCGGTATTGTACCGGGAGTGCCGAAAGGGGTCCGGGGGTCCACCAAGGGGGTCCACCAGCCCCGGGGGGTCACATGGGCTGTAGGGGTGTGTGCCTTGGCCTATATGGGCCAAGGGCACCAGCCCCAAGAGGCCCATGCGCCAAGAGATAAGGGAAGGGAGAGTCCTAAAGGGGGAAGGCACCTCCGAGGTGCCTTGGGGAGGATGGACTCCTCCCTGGCCGCACCCTTCCTTGGAGGAAGGGCCAAGGCTGCGCCCCCCCCTCCCTTGGCCCTATATATAGTGGGGGGGAGGGAGGGCAGCAATACCTAAGCCCTGGCGCCTCCCTCTCCCTCCCGTGACACATCTCCCTCCTCCCGCAGCGCTTGGCGAAGCCCTGTTGGAATCCCGCTACTTCCACCACCACGCCGTCGTGCTGCTGGATCTCCATCAACCTCTCCTCCCCCTTGCTGGATCAAGAAGGAGGAGACGTCGCTGCTCCGTACGTGTGTTGAACGCGGAGGTGCCGTTCGTTCGGCGCTAGGATCATCAGTGATTTGGATCACGACGAGTATGACTCCATCAACCCCGTTCTCTTGAACGCTTCCGCTAGCGATCTACAATGGTATGTAGATGCACTCCCCTTCCCCTCGTTTCTAGATTACTCCATAGATTGATCTTGGTGATGCGTAGAAAATTTTGAATTTCTGCTACGTTCCCCAACACTGCCCACCATGCCGAGCTCCGAAAGCAAGCCTCATCGGTCTCCTCTCCTCTTCTCCATCGAGCCAGCTCCTCCACAGGGAAGTCGTCGCCGGCTGCCCCCTTCTCCCCATGGGGAATGCATATGCATATGCCGGATAGCCCCCCTAGAAGTGCAATTTAACATATTTACACCCTACGTACCATATACTCTTATTTGATCTTAGCCACGAGATACACATATGCCAACTGTATAATGTAAACTCTATGCTCCTCCATCCAATTGATTTGAATAACCAGCCTGACACACTTGTGTATAGAAACGTTGAAACAAGCTTTTGGGCACTTACATCTTAGATCCAACAACTTATGAGGGGATGTTGTACTTTGCGCAATTTTGCGGACTCTCTGAGGGATTTTTTTTTGCAAAAAGTTTCAGATCCCCTAGGAGCACTTGGATCTGAGATCAAGCGACTCTTAGGAGCTCGTACCACCTAAGGTGCGGAAGCCCCTGATATTCTCCATTCTCCCCACTCCTCCACCCGCCTCATGCTCCCTTTTCTTCATCCACATCACCGGCTCTTCGTTCTTCTTAGAATCTATTGAAAACTAGAAGATTTTTAGAGACAAAAGAGCTAACGATAACACCAAAGAGCAGACTATTTTTTAACCTATGTGAGAGTGTCAGTTTCGGTATTGTCATTCGGGATCCATTATCTGACCAGACCCTTACCAACGGGGTTCACTTCGAGGAAAATACATTAAAGCTTTCATTAGTAATTGCAAGCTTTCCATGTATCCCTAAATTGATTACCACCAAAGGTGCCCGATGTCACTCTGCCTGTTCATTTTGGTCGTCGACATGCTCTAACGTTTAGGGCAACTCTAACCGACTGACCCAAACGAACAACAAATTTGTCTGTTTTTTATTCGTTTGGGTGGTTAGGAGGGGCAATCTGCCCCTTGTCTGCTCATTCCGGCCAGTGCACCCAATGTGGCGATTCATTTGGTCCGCCAGCCTATTTTTTAATCAATTTTATCAGTAGTCCCATCAACGAAAAGCAAACCCGGTTCAATTTAGGTCCGAAATGAGTCGAAGTGGACATGACCGAGTTGGACCGGGCTTTCGTCCATCCAGATGCAAACGGATGCAGGTGGACGACGAAATGCATGGACCCATCGAAGTTGCCTTTAGTCCCTCGTGACAACAACAGTTGATCGTCCGTGACGCCCCTGGCCGATCATCTGGTATGCCAATGACTCTAGTTTATTGTGGCTGCTCCGCCGCACCGTGGTTCGGGGATTAGATTCAAGGAGGACCAGAACAACAATGGGTGTGCAATTCACTGTAGCTACTTGCATGCCGTATGCTATAGTAAAGAGTAAAATCGACAATTACATGTCGTATGCCCATTTAACGCCTCAGCTCATGCGCCCTGTCCTCCGCGCATGCCTCCCGACGGCTCACGCGCTGGAGTGTCCCGGGTCCGCCATCGCCCATGCCGCCGCTCCTCCCCCTCCTCTACCTAGTCGATGTCCCGCTTGCGCCTCCGCAGCTCCTCCTCCTCATCACGCTGATGTCCAACGTCCACCTCGGCCACTGCTCCACTATGCCCATGCCTCGCGTCTGCCTCCGTCGCCACCTCTCCTCCTCCTCCAACTCCACCATCCCGCCCTCCCCATCCTGGTCTCCCCACGCCGCCTTTGCCGCGGCCACAGAGCGGGTCCGCGCCGGAACGCTCAGCCCAGACGACGCACACCATCTGTTCGACGTATTGTTTCGGTAGGCCATTTACTATCTGATTTGCGGGTGTGTGTTCTCGCGGATCACTTGACACGGTTCTATCTTGGCGTCATCTCCCTTTAGCACCTCCGAACGACATGACGAGTTTCTTCCAATGGTGGTTTGTAACTACTTCATCTCCTCCTGCCAGCATGCGCAAAGGCATCAATTCCATCATCAGCCTAACTATGTGGCTCATTTGGAAGCACCGCAACACTGCAGTCTTCGACGGCTACGTCCATCGACCGAAGACCTCATCGGCAAGATCAATGATGAAGCGCCGATTTGGGCTATAGTGAGCGCTAAGGGCCTGGATACCATCTTTCCTGTAACCTAAGATCATGTTATTGTTGGGGAACGTAGTAATTTCAATAAAAATCCTACGCACACGCAAGATCATGGTGATGCATAGCATCGAGAGGGGAGAGTGTCATCTACGTACCCTCATAGACCGTAAGCGGAAGCGTTATGACAACGCGATTGATGTAGTCGTACGTCTTCACGATCGACCGATCCCAGCACCGAAGTTACGGCACCTCCGCGGACTGCACACGTTCAGCTCGGTGACGTCCCACGAACTCACGATCCAGTAGAGCTTCATGGGAGAGTTCCGTCAGCACGACAGCGTGGTGACGGTGTTGATGAAGTTACCGATGCAGGGCTTCGCCTAAGCACCGCTACGATATGACCGAGGTGGATTATGGTGGAGGGCGGCACCGCACACGGTTAAGAGAGATCAATGATCAACTTGTGTGTCTTGGGGTGCCCCCTACCCCCGTATATAAAGGAGCTAGGGGGAGGCGGCCGGCCAAGGAGGAGGGCGCGCCAAGGGGGGAGTCCTACTCCTACCGGGAGTAGGACTCCTCCTTTCCTAGTAGGAGTAGGAGAAAGGAAGGAAGGGAGAGAGGGAGAGAAGGAAAGGGGGGCGCCGCCCCCCTCCTTGTCCAATTCGGACTAGAGGGGGAGGGGGCGTGCGGCTGCCCTGGCCGCCCCTCCTCTTCTCCCACTAGGGCCCATTAGGCCCAATACACTCCCCGGGGGTTCCGGTAACCCCCCGTTAGTCCGGTATATGCCTGAAACCTCCCGAAACACTTCCGGTGTCCGAACATAGTCATCCAATATATCGATCTTTACGTCTCAACCATTTTGAGACTCCTCGTCATGTCCGTGATCATATCCGGGACTCCGAACTACCTTCGTTACATCAAAACACAAAACTCATAATACCGACCGTCATAGAACTTTAAGCGTGCGGACCCTACGGGTTCGAGAACTATGTAGACATGACCGAGACACGTCTCCGGTCAATAACCAATAGCGGAACCTGGATGCTCATATTGGTACCTACATATTCTACGAAGATCTTTATCAGTCAAACCGCGTAACAACATACGTTGTTCCCTTTGTCATCGGTATGTTACTTGCCCGAGATTCGATCGTCGGTATCTTAATACCTAGCTCAATCTCGTTACCGGCAAGTCTCTTTACTCGTTCCGTAGTGCATCATCCCGTAACTAACTCATTAGTCACATTGCTTGCAAGGCTTATAGTGATGTGCATTACCGAGAGGGCCCGGAGATACCTCTCCGACAATCGGAGTGACAAATCCCATTCTTGATCTATGCCAACTCCACGAACACCATCGGAGACACCTGTAGAGCACCTTTATGATCACCTAGTTACGTTGTGACGTTTGGTAGCACACAAAGTGTTCCTCCGGTATTCGGGAGTTGCATAATCTCATAGTCATAGGAACATGTATCAGTCATGAAGAAAGCAATAGTAGTAAACTAAACGATCAAGTGCTAAGCTAACGAAATGGGTCAAGTCAATCACATCATTCTCCTAATGATCTGATCCCGTTAATCAAATGACAACTCATGTCTATGGCTAGGAAACTCAACCATCTTTGATCAACGAGCTAGTCAAGTAGAGGCATACTAGTGACACTATGTTTGTCTATGTATTCACACATGTATTATGTTTCCGGTTAATACAATTCTAGCATGAATAATAAACATTTATCATGATATGAGGAAATAAATAATAACTTTATTATTGCCTCTAGGGCATATTTCCTTCAGTCTCCCACTTGCACTAGAGTCAATAATCTAGATTACACAGTAATGATTCTAACACCCATGGAGTCTTGGTGCTGATCATGTTTTGCTCGTGGAAGAGGCTTAGTCAACGGGTCTGCAACATTCAGATCCGTATGTATCTTGCAAATCTCTATGTGTCCCACCTGGACTTGATCCCGGATGGAATTGAAGCGTCTCTTGATGTGATTGGTCCTCTTGTGAAATCTGGATTCCCTTGCCAAGGCAATTGCACCAATATTGTCACAAAGGATTTTCATTGGACCCGATGGACTAGGTATGACACCTAGATCGGATATGAACTCCTTCATTTGCTGCTTCTGAAGCAGCTATGTACTCCGCTTCACACGTAGATCCCGCCACGACGCTTTGTTTAAAACTGCACCAACTGACAACTCCACCGTTCAATATAAACACGTATCCGGTTTGCGATTTAGAATCGTCTGGATCAGTGTCAAAGCTTGCATTGACGTAACCATTTACGACGAGCTCTTTGTCACCTCCATAAACGAGAAACATATCCTTAGTCCTTTTCAGGTATTTCAGGATGTTCTTGACCGCTGTCCAGTATTCCACTCCTGGATTACTTTGGTACCTCCCTGCTAAGCTAATAGCAAGGCACACATGAGGTCTGGTACACAGCATTGCATACATGATAGAGCCTATGGCTGAAGCATAGGGAACACTTTTCATTTTCTCTCTATCTTCTGCAGTGGTCGGGCATTGAGTCTGACTCAACTTCACACCTTGTAACACAGGCAAGAACCCTTTCTTTGTTTGATCCATTTTGAACTTTTTCAAAACTTTTTCAAGGTATGTGCTTTGTGAAAGTCCAATTAAGTGTCTTGATCTATCTCTATAGATCTTGATGCCCAATATGTAAGCAGCTTCACGGAGGTCTTTCATTGAAAAACTCTTATTCAGGTATCCTTTTATGCTATCCAGAAATTCTATATCGTTTCCAATCAACAATATGTCATCCACATATAATATTAGAAATGCTACAGAGCTCCCACTCACTTTCTTGTAAATACAGGCTTCTCCAAAAGTCTGTATAAAACCATATGCTTTGATCACACTATCAAAACGTTATTCCAACTCCGAGAGGCTTGCACCAGTCCATAAATGGATCGCTGGAGCTTGCACACTTTGTTACCACCCTTTTGATCGACAAAACCTTCTGGTTGCATCATATACAACTCTTCTTCCAGAAATCCATTCAGGAATGCAGTTTTGACATCCATTTGCCAAATTTCATAATCATAAAATGTGGCAATTGCTAACATGATTCAGACAGACTTAAGCATCGCTACGGGTGAGAAAGTCTCATCATAGTCAATCCCTTGAACTTGTCGAAAACCTTTCGCAACATGTCGAGCTTTGTAGACAGTAACATTACCGTCATCGTCAGTCTTCTTCTTGAAGCTCCATTTATTCTCTATGGCTTGCCGATCATCGGGCAAGTCAACCAAAGTCCATACTTTGTTCTCATACATGGATCCCATCTCAGATTTCATGGCCTCAAGCCATTTTGCGGAATCTGGGCTCACCATCGCTTCTTCATAGTTCGTAGGTTCGCCTTGGTCAAGTAACATGACCTCCAGAATAGGATTACCGTACCACTCTGGTGCGGATCTTACTCTGGTTGACCTACGAGGTTAAGTAGTAACTTGATCTGAAGTTTCATGATCAACATCATTAGCTTCCTCACTAATTGGTGTAGGTGTCACAGGAACCGGTTTCTGTGATGAACTACTTTCCAATAAGGGAGTAGGTACAGTTACCTCATCAA
The DNA here is from genome assembly GCF_018294505.1 of Triticum aestivum. NCBI lineage: Eukaryota > Viridiplantae > Streptophyta > Magnoliopsida > Poales > Poaceae > Triticum > Triticum aestivum. The sequence continues at coordinate 53,301,606 of NC_057796.1, forward strand.
GTTCTACTTTCCTCCCACTCACTTCTTTCGAGAGAAACTCCTTCTCTAGAAAGGATCCATTCTTAGCAACAAATGTCTTGCCTTCGGATCTGTGATAGAAGGTGTACCCAACAGTTTCCTTTGGGTATCCTATGAAGACACATTTCTCCGATTTGGGTTCGAGCTTATCAGGTTGAAGCTTTTTCACATAAGCATCGCAGCCCCAAATTTTAAGAAATGACAACTTTGGTTTCTTGCCAAACCACAGTTCGTAAGGCGTCGTCTCAACGGATTTCGATGGTGCCCTATTTAACGTGAATGCAGCCATCTCTAAAGTATAACCCCAAAACGATAGCGGTAAATCAGTAAGAGACATCATAGATCGCACCATATCTAGTAAAGTACGATTACAACATTCGGACACGCCATTACGCTGTGGTGTTCCGGGTGGCGTGAGTTGCGAAACTATTCCGCATTGTTTCAAATGTAGACCAAACTCGTAACTCAAATATTCTCCTCCACGATCAGATCGTAGAAACTTTATTTTCTTGTTACGATGATTTTCCACTTCACTCTGAAATTCTTTGAACTTTTCAAATGTTTTAGACTTATGTTTCATTAAGTAGATATACCCATATCTGCTCAAATCATCTGTGAAGGTGAGAAAATAACGATACCCGCCGCGAGCCTCAATATTCATCGGACCACATACATCAGTATGTATGATTTCCAATAAATCTGTTGCTCGCTCCATTGTTCCGGAGAACGGCGTTTTAGTCATCTTGCCCATGATGCATGGTTCGCAAGTACCAAGTGATTCATAATCAAGTGATTCCAGAAGTTCATCAGTATGGAGTTTCTTCATGCGTTTTACACCAATATGACCCAAACGGCAGTGCCACAAATAAGTTGCACTATCATTATCAACTCTACATCTTTTGGCTTCAACATTATGAATATGTGTATTACTACTATCAAGATTCAATACAAATAGACCACTCATCAAGGGTGCATGACCATAAAAGATATTACTCATATAAATAGAACAACCATTATTCTCAGATTTAAATGAATAACCGTCTCGCATCAAACAAGATCCAGATATAATGTTCATGCTTAACGCTAGCACCAAATAACAATTATTCAGGTCTAAAATTAATCCCAAAGGTAGATGTAGAGGTAGCGTGTCGACGGCGATCACATCGACTTTGGAACCATTTCCCACGCGCATCGTCACCTCGTCCTTAGCCAATCTTCGCTCAATCCGTAGTCCCTGTTTCGAGTTGCAAATATTAGCAACAGAACCAGTATCAAATACCCAGGTGCTACTACGAGCTCTTGTAAGGTACACATCAATAACATATATATGACATATACCTTTGTTCACCTTGCCATCCTTCTTATCCGCCAAATACTTGGGGCAGTTCCGCTTCTAGTGACCGGTCTGTTTGCAGTAGAAGCACTCAGTCTCAGGCTTAGGTCCAGACTTAGGTTTCTTCTCCTGAGCAGCAACTTGTTTGCCGTTCTCCTTGAAGTCCCCCTTCTTCTTCCCTTTACCCTTTTTCTTGAAACTGGTGGTCTTGTTGACCATCAACACTTCATGCTCCTTCTTGATTTCCACCTCTGCAGCTTTTAGCATTGCGAAGAGCTCGGGAATTGTCTTATCCATCCCTTGCATATTATAGTTCACCACGAAGCTCTTGTAGCTTGGTGGCAGTGATTGAAGAATTCTGTCAATGACACTATCATCCAGAAGATTAGCTCCCAGTTGAATCAAGTGATTGTTATACCCAGACATTTTGAGTATATGTTCACTGACAGAACTATTCTCCTCCATCTTGCAGCTGTAGAACTTATTGGAGACTTCATATCTCTCAATCCGGGCATTTGCTGGAAATATTAACTTTAACTCCTGGAACATCTCATATGCTCCATGACATTCAAAACGTCGTTGAAGCCCCGGTTCTAAGCCGTAAAGCATGGCACACTGAACTATCGAGTAGTCATCAGCTTTCCTCTGCCAGACGTTCTTAACGTCGTCAGTTGCATCTGCAGCAGGCCTGGCACCCAGCGGTGCTTCCAGGACGTAATTCTTCTATGCAGCAACGAGGATAATCCTCAAGTAACGGACCCAGTCCGTGTAATTGCTACCATCATCTTTCAAGGAACGCGTTAAAATTCAACGGAACAACAACACGGGCCATCTAGCTACAACAACATAGACAAGTAAAATACTATCAGGTACTAAGTTCATGATAAATTTAAGTTCAGTTAATCATATTACTTAAGAACTTCCACTTAGATAGACATCCCTCTAATCATCTAAGAGATCACGTGATCCATATCAACTAAACCATAACTGATCATCACGTGAGATGGAGTAGTTTTCAATGGTGAACATCACTATGTTGATCATATCTACTATATGATTCACGCTCGACCTTTCGGTCTCAGTGTTCCGAGGCCATATATGCATATTGTTGGGGATATTACCACTAGGCGTAAACCGGCCGGGAGAGGCCGGGTTAACCCCATAAGTAGTTCATTATATCTGAAGCCCACGAAGACAGACGGTGACGCTTTATGAAGGCCCAGGGCCCAGAGCCGGTTTAAGGCCTGTAGACATAAACCGGTATTGATATGTAAACTTGTGTTGTAAGATAGAAAGAGCAGAGACCGAGCCGGACACGTTTATGAGCCGGCCTCGGGATTCTGTAAACCGACGGGCGTCAACCCATGTATATAAGGGGACGACCCGGCGGCGGTTCAAGGACAACAGACAACAACTCGAGATTCAGGCAAAGCGTATTCGCTCCCTGGTCATCGAAACTCAAGCAATCCCACAACAACTGGATCGTAGGCTTTTACCTTCACCGTAAGGGGCCGAACCAGTATAAACTCTCTTGCGTCCCTTGTCCGCTTTAACCCCTTTAAGTTAACCCGTAGCGATGGCTCCACGACTAAGTCCTTTCTCTAGGACATCTGCCGTGACAAAACCACAAAAGTTGGCGCCCACCATGGGGCTATCGCACGATGCAGGCTGGGGCCCCGAGGCCGGCTCAATCGAGTACGGGTACCGGGTCCCCTTTGGTGGTATACACGTTTTCATTGGCAAGATCGGCGAACCGGGCCCTGAGCCGGACATCTGCACCGACCTCATCGAAACGGCACAACGTGCGAGATCTGCCTGGGTCAAGCCTATCATGAAGCATGCCTTCGTGGGAGTCATCCACGGAGGGGAATCTGAAGATAGATCCGACTCTGGTGGTGAAACCGTCATTTATTCCGGCGATGAGTCATCGACTGGAGAGACTGAATCGTTATATCAGTTGCAAGATGGCCGGATTGGGGGCAGTTCCGATGGCGACAGTATTCCGGACCCCTTTGATCTGCCAAACCGGGTTGCGATCTTCATGGCCGGTACACAACCAGCGCTCCACTCTTCGATCGCGACGGCGATGATTTCTGGATCAACAGTGGCGACAGCGGCCGGGGCAGGAGGCCCTGTGCGACCGCCGGCTCAGGTTCTGTCTGATTTGTTTGACGCTTTGGCAACGCTGATGGCGGAGGTTAACCCGGCCGACCAAGATGCACATAATGCGGAGATCGCGAAGGTGAAAGATCAGATCACCCAGGCCAAGGTCGACCTTGCAACAGAGGATACTAGGATGGCTGCAGAACGGGCCGCATTGGATGCACAGGCTTACCGGCTTATGCTGGATCAGAGTGCGTCGAACGATGTCCTAAAGAGGAGGTATCGATCTCGCCTGTCGCCGGTTTATGAAGCTAGGAACCTCTTTCATACCCCAGGAGCATGGACCAGTAATCCGCCGGTGGTAAACCGGGCGGAGGCACCTGGAGCGGGGGCGCCGGTTCAGCCGCGTTCGGTGGATCCGCCTCGCCAGAACAACATTGTGACACAGCATGTTCCGACACCACCAGGTCATTACTCTAACCCGATGGACAACATTGTCGCTGCCGCTTCACGGCTGGCGGCCATCCCGATCGAAGGCGAGTCTCCGGCGGCGGTCGAGACGCGTCGGGTTAGGGAGCTTCTTCAGACAACCTTTGTTCAGCAGGAGGCTTATTCATATAGTCGCGATCAGATCCATTCCACTCCCCGCCCAAGCCGGAGTTACAGCAGGCGTATGGATGAACCGGCAGTGTCAAGCAACGCGCGGAACCATGATCCGCCCCGTGTCAATAACCCGGCGGGTGGTGCTGGTGATGCTCAGGAGGTGGTGGACCGGGCTCGGGCACGTAGAGAGGCCGAGTTAGCGGCGCAGCATGAAGCCCGTCAGCTTACTCTAGTTCGTCCAACCACGTCGGTGGAACCAGGAGTTACTTCTAGTTCTTTAAGAGTACCGTGTCTCCTCCCAACGTTGCGCAATGTGCGCCTGCCCAAGGATTTCAAAGGCCTGCGCAAGGTGCCGAATTACACCGCCGATTTGTGCCCTGAGACATGGGTCGAAAGCTATGAGATGGCCATGGAGATGCTGGATGTGGACGATGCGGCGTGTGCGGAATACTTCACCATGATGCTAGAGGGTATGACCCGCACTTGGCTGAAGAGCTTACCGGCTAATTCTATCAGGTCATGGGCCGAGTTGAGAGCCCGGTTTATCCAGAATTTCAAAGATACATGCAAGCAGCCCATGTCGATTGTGGACTTAGCTGCCTGTGTCCAGGAAGAAGGAGAGTCAACAACCCGTTGGGTGCGCCGGGTTTCAGAGATTTTGCATTCGTCGGACCGTATCAACGCTGATACCGCAGTTTTAACATTGGAAGGCAATTGCTGGTTTGAACCCCTGAAGTTGAAGTTGGGACGGCTCAAACGTCATTGTAATGACATGGAAACTCTCATGGCCGCTCTGATGAAGTATGCCGACTCTGATAGTACCAAGGATCCCGAGTCTGACGATGATAAGACAGGGAAGGGAAAAAGGAGCGGCAACGCCAAGGGGCAGCACCACAACTCGGCGGGTCATGGAAACGGCGGCAAGCATAAGGCGGACCACAATTTAGACTTTGTGGCTAATACCAACACACATGACAAGGGCCAGCGGCGTAAGGGTAAACCGCCCCAGCGCGGTGGAGGGCCAAGTCCTAACCCGGATCGCCTGTCTTATCTGTTGAACCAGCCTTGCCCGAAGCACGGGACAAAGGAGAACCCGTCCACGCACCTCTGGAAAGATTGTTACATCATGCAAGAGTTCAAAAATTCTGATTCTTTTCGGTATGATCATGGACCGGGTGGCGGATCAGGCCCCGGATCTCATGGGCCAGGTTATGGCGGAGGAAATTCCGGTTCAGGATTCCACGGTAATCAGGGTGGACATAACAATCAAGGTAATCAGGGCAACCAAGGTGGTTATAATCATCAGGGCAATCAGCAGCAACAGCAGCAGTCGGGTTACCAGAGCAACCCAAAGCAGTTGAATAGTGGGCAGTATCATGTCTTCACCACTAGTTTGTGCAAACGCGATCAGAAGCTTCATAAGAGGGTAGTGAACTCCGTTGAACCGGCGGTGCCCCGTTACTTGCGCTGGTCTGAGCAGCCAATCGTGTGGGGTAGAGAAGATCATCCGCCCCGGGTTGACAATCCGGGTCATCTGGCATTGGTGGTGGCGCCTCAGGTGGGAGGTTATAAGTTCACTAAGGTACTCATGGATGGGGGGAGTAGTATCAATATCCTTTATTATGAAACCTTCCGTCGCATGGGGTTAACAGATAAAAATCTTAAACCGTCCAATACGGTGTTCCATGGCGTGGTGCCTGGTAAATCGGCATATCCTGTTGGTAAAATAGCTCTGGAGGTGGCTTTTGGAGATGAGCATGACTCAAGATCAGAAACTTTGACCTTTGAAGTGGTGAAAATCAAAAGCCCGTATCATGCCCTGTTTGGATAGCCAGCTTATGCTAAGTTTATGGCACGGCCTTGTTATGTCTATCTGCAGCTCAAGATGCCAGGTCACAAGGGAACTATAACAGTGCATGGGAGCCGCAAGATCGCTTTGGAGTGTGAAGAAGGTGATGCGGCTTATGCTGAGTCGGTTTGTGCAACATAAGAGTTGAAGTTTTACAAAGACAATGTTGATCCGGCAGATATGACTTCATTGAAGAAACCAACTACAGAGCATGATCCGGCCTTGAAGTTTAAATCGGCTGATGAGACTAAGCTTGTTGACTTCGTGCCCAGCGATTCGTCCAAGCAGTTTAGCATCAACGCTAACTTGGATCCAAAATAGGAAAGCGCGCTAATCGAGTTCATCCGTGAGAATCGGGACATCTTTGCGTGTAAGCCTTCTGACATGCCAGGTGTACCGAGAGAACTCGCTGAGCACACTCTCAATGTTGATCCCAAGTATAAACCGGTCAAGCAGTTTCTCCGCCGGTTCAATGAAGAAAGACGCAAGGCTATTGGAGAAGAAGTAGCCAGGCTCTTGGCGGCTGGATTTATCGTTGAAGTATTTCATCCTGAGTGGTTGGCTAATCCGGTGCTGGTCCTTAAGAAGAACGGCACTTGGCGTATGTGTGTGGACTACACAGATATCAACAAAGCTTGTCCAGCAGATCCTTTTGCCCTCCCCCGTATTGATCAAATTATTGATGCTACGGCGGGTTGCAAGCGTTTAAGCTTTTTGGATGCGTATTCTGGTTATCATCAGATCAAAATGGCAGTTAAGGATCAGGAGAAGACAGCCTTCATAACTCCCTTTGGAGCCTTCTGCTATGTGTCCATGCCCTTTGGGCTCAAGAGTGCCCAGGCGACTTATCAACGGTGTGTGCAGAATTGTCTTCATAAACAGATCGGCCGCAATGTTCACGCCTATGTGGATGATATTGTGGTGAAATCAAGGAAGAAGGAGACATTGATTGATGACTTGAAGGAAACCTTTGATAACCTGCGGGTTTATAAAATGATGCTTAATCCGGCCAAGTGCGTCTTTGGTGTACCTGCAGGCAAGCTCTTGGTTTTTTTGGTGTCTAACAGGGGCATTGAAGCTAATCCGGAAAAGATCAAAACCATCACCTCTTTGGCCAAACTGAAGTGTATCAATGATGTTCAACGTCTGGCAGGCCGGATTGCCGCGTTGAGCTGGTTTATCAGTCGCCTGGGCGAGAAGGCCATCCCTTTATATCAGATGCTGAAGAAAACGGATAACTTCGTCTGGAGTGACGCCGCTAATGAGGCATTTGAGGACTTAAAGTGGCAGCTGGCTCATCCGCCGATTCTCGCTGCTCCGGTTGACAAAGAACCGTTGTTGCTATATGTGGCAGCTAACGCCCGGGCTGTTAGTGTGGCTATTGTGGTGGAGCACAAGGAGGCAGGAAAGGAATATCCGGTTCAGCGGCCGGTTTACTATATCAGTGAAGTACTTATTGAGTCCAAGCAGAGGTACCCGCATTGGCAGAAATTGGTGTATGGAGTTTTCATGGCAAACCGGAAGCTTAAGCAATATTTCCAAGGTCATCCCATCACGGTGGTCAGCTCTGCTCCTTTGGGGGATATAATCCAGAACAGGGAAGCAACTGGCCGGATTGCTAAGTGGGCTATCGAGCTCGGGCCTCACGGGTTGAAATACATACCCCGAACGGCGATCAAATCTCAGGCACTTGTGGATTTCATCAATGATTGGACAGAACTACAAGCGCCAGAAGAGAAGCCAGATCATACTTATTGGACTATTCATTTTGATGGGTCCAGGCAATTGGAGGGCTCGGGGGCTGGAGTCGTATTAACTTCCCCACGAGGTGATAAGTTTTGTTATGTTATCCGTTTAATGTTCCCTTGCACTAACAATGCAGCTGAATATGAGGCTTTACTCCATGGTATTCGGATGGCTAAGGAGATGAACCTAAGCCGAGTTAAGTGCTTCGGTGACTCGGATCTGGTGGCTCAACAAGTGTCCGGCACTTGGGATTCCAAGGACCCACTCATGGCAGCATATCGTCGTAAGGTGGATATTGTTGCAGGTCACTTTAAAGGTTATCAGGTGGATCATGTGGACCGGCGGAAGAATGAAGCGGCAGACGCTTTAAGCCGCCTGGGTTCCCAACGTAAACCGGTTCCACCTAATGTCTTCCTGGATGTTCTGCATAATCCGTCCGTCAAGCTCCTTGGTGAAGAGGATTTGGCTATTCCTGATCTGGAAGCTCGGTTGGTGGCGGCTCTTCATGTTATCTCGGATTGGACGGTTCCATATCTGGCGTATATGAACCGGGGCGAGTTACCAGAGGATGAAACTTTGGCCAGGTAGATAATCCGGCGGTCCAAGTCCATGACTATTATCAATGGAGAGTTACATCATTGCAGTGTGACAGGGGCGTTTCAACGTTGTGTGTCTCCTGAAGAAGGCCGTGAAATTTTGCGTGAGATCAACGAAGGAGATTGTGGTCACCACGCCGGTTCAAAGTCTTTGGCGGCCAAGGCGTTTCGTCACGGTTTCTATTGGTTGACAGCTCATGCTGATGCCGAGGACTTGGTCAAAAGATGTGATGGCTGTCAGAAATTCTCAAGGCGCGCTCATGTACCGGCTCAAGAATTGAGGATGATTCCAATCACCCGACCGTTTGCAACTTGGGGGCTGATATGGTTGGGCCTTTCAAGAGATCCAAGGACAAGAAGACCCACCTCTTGGTGGCGGTTGATAAGTTCACGAAGTGGGTGGAGGCAGAGCCAGTTAGTAAGTGTGATGCAGCTATGGCGATTCAATTCATCAAAAAGGTGATCTTCCGGTTTGGCTTTCCACACAACATTATAACAGACAATGGTACCAATCTGTCAAAGGGTGCCATGAAGGAGTTCTGTCAACGTGAGCACATCCGGCTTGACGTGTCATCAGTGGCTCACCCCCAGTCCAATGGTCAAGCGGAGAGGGCCAATCAAGAGATCTTGAGAGGCATCAAACCCCGGCTTATGGTTCCTTTGCAACGGACGCCGGGTTGTTGGGTTGAGGAGTTACCTTCTATATTATGGAGCATCAATACCACACCCAACAGATCGACATGATACACACCGTTCTTCATGGTTTATGGAGCGGAAGCGGTTCTTCCTAGTGACACCCGTCATGACTCACCTCGTGTAGCGACATATGTTGAAGCTGACAATGAGAAGGCACGGCAGAAAGCTCTTGACCTGTTAGATGAGGAGCGTGACATGGAGGCAGCCCGTTTGGTGATTTATCAGCAAGATCTGCGTCGTTATCATAGCCGCCGGGTTAGAACTAGAACCTTTCAAGAAGGCGATTTGGTGCTTCGGCTCATCCAGGATCAGGCGGATATGCACAAGTTATCCCCTCCTTGGGAAGGACCCTTTGTGGTCAGCAAGAATCTACACAACGGGTCATACTACCTCATAGATGTTCGAGAGCGCAAAGACTCACGTAAATCGGAGGAGGAGACCCACCGGTCGTGGAATATCGCTCATCTTTGGCCCTACTATACTTGAGCCATAGGCTCTGCTTTTGTACATATTATGACAATATATATATTATGATCAATAGAATAAACCGGAACCTTAGCTAAAGCGGGGTATCTGTTGTTTTTCTTACATCATGTGTGGTTACATGGAGCTTCTGTTTATAAAGCGGCGTCCAGTTTACCCCTTGATTTAGCTTCTCAAAGCTTTATATTACATCACTTGGGGGCTTGGTCGTATCCGAACCATAGCTACACCTCTTGATCGGCGCAATGCCACATCATCACTTGGGGGCTTGGTCGTATCCGAACCATAGTCACACCTCTTGATTGGCTCAAAGCCAAATCAATCCGGGGCCAAAGAGAGTGTTGTAAAACAACAACTCAAACATAGGCACCCACTGAGCACAGCTCAAAAATGTTACTTGGGGATTCTTTGCTGTCGAAATGAACTAAGAATCTACACTTGTAATAGGCTATCAAGCCATGGCTTGGAAGCCTGGTGTATACACCTAAAACCCCGGGTTAACCTGCCTATTTAAGTAAGTCACTCCACCCAGGTAAACCTGGTATGACCCTTCGAACTTTGACAAGTTACTCTAAAATAAAGACCCTGAACTTGTCAAGTTAAAACGATGATTGGTTAAGGATTGAGGACCATCTTAAAAGGCTTTGCAAAAATGGTTTAACTCAGTGGCCTGGTAGCCCATGAAAAGCCTCGAATTTGGGGCCTGGCAGCCCGTGAAAAGCCTCGACTACAACGGTTTTTATTTGCCTTTTGCTAAGTTTTTCTTTCTTTTGATAAGATTTGTGATGTTTTCAAACTGGTGTTTATCAACCCGGTTAGGCTGTCAACTACAAGTTGTCAGTATACGATCAAATTATAATCCGGAGACTATCAGCCCGGTCTGGTTTTGACTCAAAGTCACCAGTATGGACTAAACCGATGTTTATCACAACCCGGAACGGTTTTATTGTAAACCGGCATCATATAACAGGAGTTATTTCTCCTCCGGAGTAGGGTTATGACCCTCACTACAAAGTTGGTCAGCCAACATTATGCCTAAAGGTCACAGGTATCATATATTTCTATATTTGGTTATCTTTTACAACCTTGGTCATATATATATTTGGGTATTGTGACCCGCTCGATGGTAAACCGCTAGGGCACTTTAAGCCAGGGATAGCTTGAATAAATGGCTATGGATTATGAACATTATATCTTAAGCACGGCGGATTAGCAAGCATCAGTCGCAGATAAATATGCATGAAGGCATAACAGACCAAGTGTTTTAACTAGCCTATTACAAGGCGTTTCAGTGCCCAAAAGGATAATTGTTTTCTCAAATACGTGTGGCGGCATGTAGAAGACTAAACCGGCCTCCGGATCATGATTCGTCACCAGCTTGGCCTGACGGCTGCGGATCATCTCGCACCGGTTCAACTCCCTCTTCTCTACCCAGTGGCTGGAAGTCAACAGTTGCCCAGTCGATCCCAGTTAGGGCTTGGAATACAGCTTCATCGCTTATAAGCGTGGACGGTTCAATGTCAGGGGCATAAGTGTGCTTACGGATTGGTGGGATAAGATTTTGCGCTTCCGGAATTGGTGCAGCAACCCGTATGTTCTTGTCATCATAACTCGCCTGGTAGTACGAGAGATCTGCCTCTTCAGCCAGTTGACATGCCAATGGACGTACTTCCCGGTTTATGGTTCGGAGATCATCATTGCCAAATTCTGTTCCGTCTTCTTTCAAGCTGGGATAGCCTTGGGCCGCTTCTACTGGATCAAAGTCAGGTACCCATGCTTTTGCCCGGATTAGTGCGGTCAGAGCGCCCGTTCTTGCGGCAGACTTTTTTTAGCTCTTCTACCCGGGCAGGAAGCATAGATAACCTTTCTAAGGTTTCCTTGATCAAGGTGGGAGGAGGATTTATTGTGTGAAGCGGTATAGATGATCCGCTGCGCGCCGGTGTACAACTGTTCTATCAGAGTGTAGGCAACCTTCAGCTTCTTCTGTACATCAGAGCCCAGATGGCTAATGCGAGTTCCTGCACCATTGTACACATCAGTAAACCGACAACACATGGGAAGACATGTTGAAAGTATTAAGGAAAAGATGTTCATCGAACACAGCAGCAGTCATGGCATGAATCTGCCGCTTTACACCGGTCAGTTCATCAACCACCGGTTTAAGAGCTGCTTCTGCATTCTCGGCCCTTTTTATCAAAGCGGATTTTTCAGTCTGCCAATCCGCCCGCTCCTTGTTGAAGCCCTCTTTCAGTTTCTCCATAGCGCCTAGAGCGCTGGTCAACTCTTCCTTGGCTTTGGAGGTTTCGGCTTGCTGGGATTTGAGGTTCTCTTGCAGATCAGCGGTTTGGCTTTTCTTTTTACTCAGCTCAGCCTAAAAAGAGACAGATATATCATGAGTTGACAGTACATATTTGAAGTACCAAGCACATAACAAGTTATGCCCTTGGTACTTGGGGGCTAATGCATATTTGCTCTTTATCAGAAATTTTTACAAGTCCCAAGCACAATACAAGTATTAATCTTGGCACTTGGGGGCTAATGTGTGTTTGTTCATAATTGCTGCTATGGGAATTCTTCTACAGTCCTGGTTCATCTTTATAAAGTTAAACCGGCCCCTGGGGACTACACCAGTGAAAAAAGATGAAGTGTTGCAAATATAACAATTGTTATTAAAAGTCCCAGTTGAGATGGATATCATAAACCGTCACTTGGGGGCTGCTGGAGTTGATATTCGGAATTCACAAGAGAGACATTTAAGCAGAGTTGAGGATTAATTACCTCATATCGCTCTTTCATCAAATTTACCAAATGGGCTTCGTAATCACGACTGGTGTACAGATGGTTCAAGAAGCCGGAGTGAAGGTCCTGAGCATTGAGATGGGCATAATTTGACAAATCGGCGTTCCATTTGCCTTTGCCAATAGCAGAGAGCTCGTCCTTTGCAGTATGCTTTGACAAAGCAACAGGATTGCCAGGAGTGGTGTGGCCAGTGTCAGTAATCATAATGTCATCATCCTTGTCGTCAGCAGCCGTTACTGGGGTTGGCGGTTTGTCAGTATCTTTAACTGGACTGACCGGTTTATCATTAGTTCGGACAGGGCTGGTTGGCTGGTCAGCATGGCTTGTGGTGTCAACTTCTACCTGCTCAGCAACAAAGTCATGATCTTGAGGCGGTGGGTCACTAAGCATGGCGTCAACATCGGTCTCTTCAGGATCTGGAGTTTTTTCCGGTTCAACAGCCACGTTATCATCAGCCGGTTTATTCAACCGAGCCTTCTTGCTGGGTCTGGGCTTGGCGCTGAGAAAAATAAACATGAGGATCAGTGTAGTATATAAAAATAACACATCAAGGATAAAAACAAGTATATAGCTCACCCAAGAATTGTTTTGAGGGGTGGAAGTTTTGTGGCAAACGACTCGCCAGAAGATGAGTGAGAAGTACCCTGATAATTTGAATCAGACGGGTTAAGAGGCTGGCGGAAACAACCCGCTTTGGGGCATGAAGTGTCAAGGGGATAAGAGACCTCTGATCGGCGTTTCCGAACCGGAGTGTTCGGTAAACCGGCGGAGGTAACTACCTGGCCGCTGTGCCGGGTTGTGCGGCGAGCCTCGTGCTGCTGCGTCTTCAAAAGAAAGTTTGGGTCCAAGTAAGCAAGGGGTGAGAAAATTTTACTTTCCGGTTTGCTCGATGGATTTTTGATGTTGGCTGAGGATCTAAATCGGAGGAAAGAATGATTACCTCTACATCATCAGCGTGACTGCCTTCAGCGTCGTCCTGATAATAATCATTGTCAATGAGGTGTACGAAAAATGAACCAAGAGAGTCAAGTTCTACCTCTGATTCCGGGTTACCCACATCGTCATCAGCATTTAGCTCGAAGGATGCAGTGGTCCTTTTCTTGGCAGGTTTTTTAACAACCTTGGTCTTTGGGCGAAGTGGCTTGGCCGTTTTGTCTTGCGGCTTTGCCGGTTTGTCTTGTGGTTTCTTGTTCCAGAACGGATCATTACCCTGTCAGAAAATAATCACAACTTCAGAGAATATTTGGACAGAAGCAACTTCAGATAAAAAGATTATATGATTCTTATAGCTGGCGGTTTGTTGAAGGTGCAGAAAGGGAGTAGTCCGGTCTGGCCACAGACAACCTCCGGTTCGTTCAGCATCTTCTTTACAGCCTCAGTAACTTCCGCATCTGTAAGCTGAATGTCAATGTGTCATTGAGCATCCTTCAAACTCCCTGTGTACTCACACATCAAACCGGAGCGCTGGCTTAAGGGCAGAATACTCCAGCTTATCCAACAACGAGCAAGATCAACTCCTGTCAAACCGTTCACCATGAAGGCTCTAAGCTTTGATAGTTGAGGGGCATAGTTGGCCCTTTCTTTTGCAGTCAACCTCTGGGGAAAAGGATGTGTGTTACTAAGGCGGTGAGGGCGGTAACCTGGCAAGGGGTTCTCATCGGTTGGAGATGTACCTTTGCAGTAAAACCAAGTCTGGTTCCACTCTTTGGGGTGGCTGTAGAGCTTGGGATGAGGGAAAGTAACTTCCTTCCTTTTCTGAACCGCCATTCCACCCAATTCCGTATTGGGTCCATCTGTGAATTCTGTGCGACGGTTTAAGTGAAAGAAGTCCCTAAATAATTCGACTGTGGGTTCTTCTTGTAGATAAGCCTCACAGAAGACTTGGAAGTGGCAGATGTTGGTCATAGAATTTGGATCGATGTCTTGAGGGTGCAGTTGAAAGCTGGCCAGTACATCTCGGAAATTTTTTGAACCGGGAGGGCTAAAACCTCGACCCAGGTGATCAGCAAACATGACTACCTCTCCATATTTGGGGGTAGGAGGACTTTCCGGGCCAGGGACCCTCCAGTGGATGACATCTTTCTTGGCTAAGGCGCACGTTTTAACACAGTTGTTTAACTGCTCTTCGGTTACTCGAGAAGGAGCCCAATTGCATTCATAGACTTGCTTGGCCATGGCAATGAAAATCTGAAACATGATTACTGCCGGTTTAAGATTTACAGTGGACAACTATAAGGCGGTATAAGGATGTAAGCATATTGTTAAACCGAAGTTGGTTATTCGTAAACCGGAGTCTGACAATGGAAACAGTACAATGATGAATGCATTGGCGGTTCAACAGGGGACTAATGGTATCTACTGGGTCATCATTTTTTCTATGAAGTTAAACTGCCTAATCTGGTATTAAAGGTATAAGTCTAAAGATGTATAAGTGAAGGAAAAAACAAGTTTCATAGTTTGGCATGGGAATTTCAGATCTGCCGTGCGTTGGATAATCAAAATATATTCTAGTCTAATCTTAAGCACTCAAAAAGTTCAGTAAGTTCAGATGAGTTTGATATCAAGCAGATGCTTTAACAAGAAGAAAGGAGTTTAAACTACAAAAGGCACTGAAAACAATCAGATCTAACTGGCTATTGGTATTACTGAAGGAGGAACAGCTTCAAGCTATGAAGAACACCGAACCCTAATGGCGGATCTGGGGTGAGGAGAAGAGGAACTTACTGGTGCAGGAGGAAGCAGCGGAGGATCACCGCGTTTCTCTGATACGGTCAGGTTGATGCAGCGGCCTTTGTCGAAGCAGAGGCGAAGGACGACGGTGGCGGCAGAGCTCGAGGGTCGGTCGGCGTGAGGAAGACGACGACACGAAGGGGCACGAGGGGGAAAAGTGAAAGTGATCCCTCGGCCTTATTTATAAGATGAATGGATAAAAGGCAGGCGCGAGAATCGAGGAGCCCGAAAAATGGGGTGTGTGACAGCTCTGTTGCCTCGATCCTCGGAGGCCCATTAATGAAGATGGGTTATACACAGTTTTAAATAACAGTTGACGTCATGGCGGTTTACCATGGTCCTGGAAGGTGACGTCACGACGGTTTACAAGATTATGTGAAGACGTTGAAGAAGAAATTTTCTTAAGTATTGAGGATTGACATGAACCAGTTCAAATCAATCTGGGGCCTAATGTTGGGGATATTACCACTAGGCATAAACCGGTCGGGAGAGGCCGGGTTAACCCCATAAGTAGTTCATTATATCTGAAGCCCATGAAGACAGACGGTGACGCTTTATGAAGGCCCAGGGCCCAGAGCCGGTTTAAGGCCTGTAGACATAAACCGGTATTGATATGTAAACTTGCGTTGTAAGATAGAAAGAGCAGAGACCGAGCCAGACACGTTTATGAGCCGGCCTCGGGATTCTGTAAACCGACGGGCGTCAACCCATATATATAAGGGGAAGACCCGGCGGCGGTTCAAGGACAACAGACTACAACTCGAGATTCAGGCAAAGCGTATTCGCTCCCTGGTCATCGAAACTCAAGCAATCCCACAACAACTGGATCGTAGGCTTTTACCTTCACCGTAAGGGGCCGAACCAGTATAAACTCTCTTGCGTCCCTTGTCCGCTTTAACCCCTTTAAGTTAACCCGTAGCGATGGCTCCACGACTAAGTCCTTTCTCTAAGACATCTACCGTGACAAAACCACGACACATATGCTAGGCTCGTCAAGTTTAACCCGAGTATTTCTGCGTGTGCAAAACTGGCTTGCACCCGTTGTAGATGAACGTTGAGCTTATCACACCCGATCATCACGTGGTGTCTCGGCACGACAAACTTTGGCAACGGTGCATACTCAGGGAGAACACTTTTATCTTGAAATTTAGTGAAAGATCATCTTATAATGCTACCGTCAATCAAAGCAGAATAAGATGCATAAAGGATAAACATCACATGCAATCAATATAAGTGATATGATATGGCCATCATCATCTTGTGCCTTTGATCTACATCTCCAAAGCACCCTCATGATCACCATCGTCACCGGCGCGACACCTTGATCTCCATCGTAGCATCATTGTCGTCTCGCCAACTATTGCTTCTACGACTACCGCTACCGCTTAGTGATAAAGTAAAGCAATTACAGGGCGATTGCATTGCATACAATAAAGCGACAACCATATGGCTCCTGCCAGTTGCCGATAACTCCGTTAGAAAACATGATCATCTCGTACAATAAATATAGCATCATGCCTTGACCATATCACATCACAACATGCCCTGAAAAACAATTTAGATGTCCTCTACTTTGTTGTTGCAAGTTTTACGTGGCTGCTACGGGCTGAGCAAGAACCGTTCTTACCTATGCATCAAAACCACAAAGATATTTCGTCAAGTTAGTGCTGTTTTAACCTTCACAAGGACCGGGCGTAGCCACACTCGGTTCAACTAAAGTTGGAGAAACTGACACCCGCTAGCCACCTGTGTGCAAAGCATGTCGGTAGAACCAGTCTCGCGTAAGCGTACGCGTAATGTTGGTCCGGGCCGCTTCATCCAATAATACCGCCAAACCAAAGTATGACATGCTGGTAAGTAGTATGACTTGTATCGCCCACAACTGTGTTCTACTCGTGCATATAACATCTACGCATAAACCTGGCTCAGATGCCACTGTTGGGGAACGTAGTAATTTCAAAAAAATTCCTACGCACACGCAAGATCATGGTGATGCATAACAACGAGAGGGGAGAGTGTCGTCTACGTACCCTCGTAGACCGTAAGCGGAAGCGTTATGACAACGCGGTTGATGTAGTCGTACGTCTTCACGATCGACCGATCCTAGCACCGAAGTTACGGCACCTCCGCGGACTGCACACGTTCAGCTCGGTGACGTCCCACGAACTCACGATCCAGTAGAGCTTCGTGGGAGAGTTCCATCAGCACGACGGCGTGGTGACGGTGTTGATGAAGTTACCGACGCAGGGCTTCGCCTAAGCACCGCTACGATATGACCGAGGTGGATTATGGTGGAGGGGGGCACCGCACACGGCTAAGAGAGATCAATGATCAACTTGTGTGTCTTGGGGTGCCCCCCTGCCCCCGTATATAAAGGAGCTAGGGGGGAGGCGTCCGGCCAAGGAGGAGGGCGTGCCAAGGGGGGAGTCCTACTCCCACCGGGAGTAGGACTCCTCCTTTCCTAGTAGGAGTAGGAGAAGGGAAGGAAGGGAGAGAGGGAGAGAAGGAAAGGGGGGCGCCGCCCCCCCTCCTTATCCAATTCGGACTAGAGGGGGAGGGGGCGCGCGGCTGCCCTGGCCGCCCCTCCTCTTCTCCCGCTAGGGCCCATTAGGCCCAATATACTCCCCGGGGGTTCCGGTAACCCCCCGGTACTACGGTATATGCCCGAAACCTCCCGAAACACTTCCGGTGTCCGAACATAGTCATCCAATATACGATCTTTACGTCTCGACCATTTCGAGACTCCTCGTCATGTCCGTGATCATATCCGGGACTCCGAACTACCTTCTGTACATCAAAACACAAAACTCATAATACCGATCGTCACAGAACTTTAATCGTGCGGACCCTACGGGTTCGAGAACTATGTAGACATGACCAAGACACGTCTCCGGTCAATAACCAATAGCGGAACCTAGATGCTCATATTGGTTCCTACATATTGGACGAAGATCTTTATCGGTCAAACCGCATAACAACATACGTTGTTCCCTTTGTCATCGGTATGTTACTTGCCCGAGATTCGATCGTCGGTATCTTAATACCTAGCTCAATCTCGTTACCGGCAAGTCTCTTTACTCGTTCCGTAGTGCATCATCCCGTAACTAACTCATTAGTCACATTGCTTGCAAGGCTTATAGTGATGTGCATTACCGAGAGGGCCCGGAGATACCTCTCCGACAATCGGAGTGACAAATCCTATTCTTGATCTATGCCAACTCCACGAACACCCTCGGAGACACCTGTAGAGCACCTTTATAATCACCCAGTTACGTTGTGATGTTTGGTAGCACACAAAGTCTTCCTTCAGTATTCGGGAATTGCATAATCTCATAGTCATAGGAACATGTATGAGTCATGAAGAAAGCAATAGCAGTAAACTAAACGATCAAGTGCTAAGCTAACGAAATGGGTCAAGTCAATCACATCATTCTCCTAATAATGTGATCCCGTTAATCAAATGACAACTCATGTCTATGGCTAGGAAACTCAACCATCTTTGATCAACGAGCTAGTCAAGTAGAGGCGTGATAGTGACACTATATTTGTCTATGTATTCACACATGTATTATGTTTCCGGTTAATATAAATCTAGCATGAATAATACACATTTATCATGATATGAGGAAATAAATAATAACTTTATTGTTGGCTCTAGGGCATATTCAACCTCCCCGTTATGCTCCCGTTTGCAACCTCTTTGACGTCGGTTTGTGTACGTCCTATAGGGTTGCACCATGTTCTTTTTTCTCACCTATGAGTGAAATGATACGCTCTAAAAACTTACATATCGTATGATATGATTAATAAGCAGTAAAATCGAAAAAAAAACAAAAACAAGATGTGCATATACATGCGTGTCCATTTAACGGCTCAGCTCACGCGGCCTGTCCTGTGCGCGCACCTCCCCGCCGGCTCACGCGCCGGAGTGTCCCGCATCCGCATCCGCTGCTGCCGCCGCCGCCGCTCACCCTCCTCCTCCTCACCCTCTACCTAGCCGACGTCCTCCGCCTCCGCAGCTCCTCCTCTTCATCACGGTGATGTCCAGCATCCACCTCCGTCACTGCTCCACTATGCCCATGTCCCGCGTCTGCCTCCGCCGCCGCCTCTCCTCCTCCTCCTTCTCCAACTGCACCTCGCCGCCCTCCCCAACCTGGTCTCCCCACGCCGCCTTTGCCGCGGCCACAGAGCGCGTGCGAGCCGGTACGCTCAGCCCGCAAGACGCACACCACCTGTTCGACGTATTGTTTCAGCAGGCCATTCGGGTCCCCGAGCGCTCCCTTGATGGATTCCTTGCCGCCCTCAGCCATGCTACGTCCTCTGAAGCCTGCAGAGACGGCCCCGCCCTCGCCCTCACCCTCTTCAACCGTGTCTGCCGAGAAGAAGCCGGCATGCGGGTGGCGCCGCACACCATCTTCACCTACGGCATCCTCATGAACTGCTGCTGCCGCGTACGTCGTCCGGACCTAGGGCTTGCCTTCTTTGGGCGCATCCTCAGGGCGGGCCTGAAGACAAACCAGATCGCCGCCAACACCGTCATCAAGTGCCTCTGCTGCGCAAAACATACTGACGAGGCTGTCAATATGCTGCTTCATAGGATGTCCGACCTCGGCTGTGTGCCTGATGCCTTCTCATACAACACCGTTCTGAAGAGCTTGTGTGAAGACGGCAGGAGCTTGCAGGCGCTCGACCTACTGCTCCAGATGGTTGCTCCCCCGACGTGGTGGCTTATAACACGGTCATCTATGGCTTCTTTAAGGAAGGTGAAGTAGGCAAGGCATGCAATCTATTCCATGAAATGATGCGGCAAGGGGTTGTGCCTGATGTGGTGACGTATAGCTCGATTATCGATGCATTGTGCAAAGCCGGAGCAATGCACAAAGCAGAGTTGTTCCTTCGGCAGATGGTTGATAACGGTGTTCGGCCGGATGAGGTGACATATACTAGCATGATCCATGGATATTCCACTTTGGGCCGGCTGAAAGAGGTGCGTAAAATGTTCAGAGAAATGACAAGCTGTGGTCTTATACCAGATGTTGTCACTTGGAACTCGTTCATGGACTCCCTTTGCAAGCATGGAAGAACCAAAGAAGCTGCAAAGGTTTTCTTTTCCATGGCTGCAAAGGGCAACAAGCCTAATATTGTCTCCTACACTATTCTTCTTCATGGGTATGCCAATGAAGGAAGCTTTGCTGATATGATGAGTCTCTTCAATTCAATGAAAGGCGGCGGCATTGTAGCCAACTGCAAAGTTTTCAACATATTAATTGGTGCATATGCTAAACGAGGGCTGATAGATGAAGCTATGCTCATACTTACTGAAATGCGGGGACAAGGACTGAGTCCGGATGTAGTCACCTATTCAACTCTAATATCTGCACATTGGAGAATGGGTAAGCTGACTGATGCAATGGATAAGTTCAGTCAGATGGTTGTTGGTATGGGAGTACAGCCGGACACAGTTTTTTATCACTCCCTAGTTCAGTTCTTATGTACACATGGTGATTTGGTGAAAGCGAAGGAGTTGATTTCTGAAATGATGAATAAAGGTATTGCTCGTCCAAACACTGCACTCTTCAGTTCAATAATGGACAGTCTATGCAATGAAGGAAGGGTTATAGATGCACACCATATCTTTGACTTGGTTATAGACATAGGTGAGAAACCTGATATCAGTATGTTTAGTACGCTGATTGACGGATATTGCTTAGTCGGCGAGATGGACAAAGCATGTGGAGTACTTGATGCCATGGTATCAGCTGGCATTGAGCCTAATGTCATTACGTATAGCACACTTGTCAGTAGATATTGTAAACGTGGAAGGATCGATGATGGGTTAATTCTGTTCAGACAAATGTTGCATAAGAAAGTTAAACCTACAACTGTTACATATGAAACCATACTGAATGGATTATTTCGTGCTGGGAGAACTGCTGATGCAAAGAAAATGTTCCATGAGATGATCGAAAGTGGAATAATGGTGAGCATTTCTGCATATAATATAATTCTTGGAGGACTTTGTAGAAATAATTGCGCAGATGAAGCGATCGTCCTATTCCAGAAATTACGTGCAATGTATGTGAAGTTCAATATCACAACACTCAATACCATCATTAATGCATTGTACAAGGTTGAAAGAAGAGAAGAAGCTAATGATTTGTTTGCTGCATTACCAGCCAGTGGGTTGGTGCCTAATGCTTCCACTTACGGAGTAATGGTACAAAATCTTCTAAAAGAAGGAGCAGTGGAGGAAGCTGACAGTATGTTTTCATCAATGGAGAAGAGTGGTTGTGCTCCTAGCTCTCGTCTTATAAATGATGTCATCAGAACTTTATTGGAAAAGGGGGAGATAGTCAAGGCCGGAAAATATATGTCTAAAGTTGATGGGAAGAGCATCTCACTTGAAGCTTCAACTAGTTCATTGTTGTTGTCTCTCTTTTCAGGGAATGGGAAATATCGGGAACAACTACAATTGCTCCCTGCAAAGTACCAATTTTTCAATGGAATCAGTTGATGCGCTGGACTTGGCAGATAAGCCTTGTCATGGTTCAGATCTCCCTCTCAACGATGTAGACAAGTCTCTTCTGTGTGCCTGCCAATATTGAGCTGGGTGACGGTGCCACCGTGGTGTTCTTGTCGGTGCTTAGCTGTTGGGTGTGCATCCTATGGTCATTGTCCCTGATCCGCAGGCCACTGGCGGTCTGTTCCATGACGCATTTGCTAATGGTGAAAAGATTACTAATATTTGGGAGCATATGCACATCACGGCGGATTTCATCCCTGAGTTAATCGAGCTGAACTAACAGTGTTTGCATTTTTGGACATGTATGACCATTGACAGCTCAATGCTGTCTCTTTCTAAACTACAGTAACAAATTACCACAGGACCTCAAAGCTATCTTATAAAAAATTAAAATTATCATTTTATCAGTTGATTTTTTATTGTCAAATAATATGTGTGTGACTTATTCGAACATGGCATGAATGTCTAATCTTGGGTTCAGTTCCTTTTGTTTTTTAAGCTTGAATTACTAAATATCTCAATCCAAAAGTTCATGGGTGCAACGCATTGGAATTTGTTCTATCATACTTAAACATCTGTTTGTAAGTGCTTCATGTTACTTTGCATTTCCAGGGATGTATCTCACCACAATCTTTCAGGGTCAGTACCTGATTTTCTGAGTCCAATGCCATCACGTACATTTATGTATGTAACAATCCTGACCTGACTTCGTTTTCCCAATCTGTGCAGGACGAAACCTTTAAATCTTTTATTTCTTCATTTGTCAAGGTTGATTCGTCAAGAAAACATCTGTTGATGAATCAGGGCTTGTTGCTGATACTACGGTTTGCACCCTTTTTTACAACATCATGGATGCTTTGATGGAGGCAATGGATAGCATTAAATGATTTGTTTTGG
>NC_057796.1:53324179-53325188 GCF_018294505.1 Triticum aestivum
TGTTGATACAGTGTGCCAACCGACATGGGTTGCAGCTGATTATATCTTTAAGATCTTACAAAATCGTATCATGCAATCTCAATTTTTGTTATGTTTGCTGACTTAACATGTTTTTAGCTTATATGTGATAACTGTACCTGGCCATCTCTTTATGACCAGATCCATCTCTTTATTACCAGATTATTCAGAAACCATGGGAGTACATCTTAAATCATAAGAATAAGATATTGCAAAAATACAAGGTAGCGGCTTCATGAATTTCATATTTGCTCCTGAGCTCAAATTCGATTTCCATCATTCATTCATTGCATTTGACAAATTGACTGACTATTTCCGAGCCCAGGCTGCATTCACGCACCATTGGGCGCATTTTAGAAGACAATCAAACAAGTATGGTGCATTTTTCTGAGATTATCATCTGTTCGTCTGAGAGTAAGGCTGGTGTTCTTCTCATCTATTTCCCCTGTTTTTTTTTGTTTCATTTGAGTCTTATTGTCCTTGGCCCCATCCTTTTTATGTTGATAAATCACGGTGGCTTAATCCAGTGTCTCCATTTGGCAGCATCTATCTGTGTTTGACAACCCTGCGGAGAGAATCCGTTGCAGCTGCCATCCTTCCTTTTTACCTTTCTTTCCCAATAACTAGTAAAAAAGAATTTGCGGGAACAATAGCTAGTATTGTTTGTTTATTGCAGCATTGATCAATTATAAAAATGAAAGATCATATCAACATAAAAAAAATTAGGGCACACGAGCCTCTTTGCCTTGCCGATCCCTCAAATGTAGCAAATATCTCTACATCATGGGTTTTACGCTTTGCTCCACAGGTGCTTGGAACTTGGACGAACCGGGAGAAGAGCGAATTTGCCAAGGGATATGCATGAGAACCGGCGATGCCATCTGGACGATCAAGTCCTTTCGGTCGCTCTAAAATGGAGTCCGTGCTTGGGGCTCAAGGATTCAGCGAGACGATGGGGTCTGCCAAGGGGGAGCCGACGTCTACTCTCGGC
>NC_057796.1:53325372-53327803 GCF_018294505.1 Triticum aestivum
CCTCTGCCTATCAAATTTGAGCATAATTCCTCATATGCTCAGCTCATTTTGACCGGTGGCCTGCCCTGACCAAGCACTGCACAAGGCACCGGCTGACACTCGGCGAAGCTCTGGAGAAGGACAAATCGGATGAGGTTCGAGCCTCACCTGTCAGTTTGAAGGAGCGCAGCGTACCGACGACAAGAGCTCGATTCGGTCGGTGAAGACTGGTCCTCGAACAGAACAGAGATGTTGGCGTGGTTGGGTGAAAGTGCTTGGCCAAAGATAATTTGGTGATGTCCAACACGCCCCCCTGTGCAGCCTCTGTGGCCGGGATCAGCCTACTCGACCGGATATTCAAGCCCCTTTGATATATCTATATATATCTACTAGTATGTAGGTATCTTTTTAGCTGGCCGTTTATACTGGTATCCATCGCCAGGTTTTCCCCTTGTTTTGCCTTGTGAACCCTTGCCATTGCTCTCTCTTGATGAATGAAATACAGCATTACCCTGTTGTTTAGTCGAAAATTTAATGACCCCGTGTCAGTTTATCACGCAACGTAAGCGTGGAATTTATTTATGTACAGAACAAGCTGAGGAAGAAGATGAAGAAAAAGAATGCAGGATGCCTGGCTTGTGCACTTGGAGTGTAGGACTCCGGCGCAATGTAAGAGCATCTCCAGCCGTTCGCCCTCCCAGAGTGATACGGGCACGACGGAGGAGGTCAAGCCCAATTTCAGGACTCCACCAAGCTAGGCGTGTCGTTGTTATTTTTAATAATTAGTTTTTTAATAATTGTGAGTTTTGGCTTGGTTTTGGGCCTGTCCAACCAAGTCAGGTCGAGGCCCATTAGGCTGGGCGCCTCACCCCTCCATATAAGGAGCTGGGGCGCATTAGGTTTAGGGAGCTATCGAGTTGTGTTTCTTTGGTGAAGCATCCCTCTGGGGACGGCGGTGCCGTTTATCTAATAAAGATTGCTGCGGAGGTTCTTGTGTTCATCAAGGATTTATCGTGCTTTGGTTTGAGGCGCGGTGATCTTCATCACGTTGCTTGCTGGATTTGTTTCCTCATCTTCAGGTTGCGTGGATTACTCCCGTGATTAGAAGTTTTTCTATTTGATTGTCTTGCGGTGAAAGATCGGGCAAAAATTATAGGATCATCACGTTGATCCTTATCATGTGGTATCAGATTACTGGGTTTATCACCGTGAGCATCTGAGATTGATCTGCTGGTCTTGCTCAAGATTTGTGGATCTACTGGTTTGTTGAAGGCTGAAGCTTGATCTGCTGTTGTCAGGGAAGCTAGGTCTTGCTATTCGATCGTTTGCCTCTTGTTGTCGTCAGGCTGATTACCGATCTGTTGGACGAAGAGGTGGTGACGACTGTATTGTTGGTGGCGAGGCAATCTGCAGCAGATCGGGATTTGTTTTCCTCGTCTAGGCGGCGCGTTGTTGTGCAGATTGATAGGAGATCAGTTTCCAGTTTTATTGTACAGATTGATCCGTTTTCTCCCTGGTGGACCAGAGAACAACGGAAGACAATATTAGGCGTTTGCTTCGGATCACTCGATCCGCTTTTGGTGGAAATTTTCATGGCAGACAAAAAGTGAGGAGTCCTTTTCTTGTACGTGTACGTGACTTCTGTCCGAGTTTGGTGCAGCTTTTTGCGTAAAAAAAAACAAGCACGAGATCAAGAGAACTCGGCAAGGCGAGAAGCATCCGTTTGGCATTTGGATCAAGTTGGTTTGTTGGGCACACGTACGAGTATATTAGATCGGCAATTCTCTACGAACTCCCCTTGGTTTACTTGCAGGTGAGTCTAATTTAACACAAAAAAATACAGTGATTTTATTTTCTCTTTGCAAATTGGAAGATGCCTTCTACATGGTTTTCTCGGCTGGACGAGAAGTCTCGGGATCGTGCCCGGACTGAGATAGCTGATATACAGAAGCTCATTAAAGAGATGCGGGCGGAACTAAAAAAGCCAATTACAGTTTTTCCAGCGCATACTGTGCAGACTTCCACGAAGGTAATTTCCAAGGACACATCCGTTCATATAGACGATGTCAACGAGGCAACAACAACACATACTGGTTCTAAGGAGGACAAGGCTGATGTTGACACGATTTTGATGGACGATGTTGTACCATTGAGTGGGCTGAATATGCAACTCAAGAGGGTACATGATGAAGCTTGCAAAACAGTTGACAAGGGTGCACTAGTAGAAAAAGGGGTTTTTACCCCGGTTGGTAAGGGCCTTTTGTCCCGGTTTTCGAACCGGGACTAAAGGGTCGTTACTAAAGCCCTAACCCTTTAGTCCCGGTTCTTACACGAACCGGGACAGAAGGTCCTCCACGTGGCCGCTGCTGCCAGCCCAGGCAGGGGGGCCTTTGGCCCCGATTGGTGTCACCAACCGGGACCAATAGGCATCCACGCGTCAGCATTTCAGGGG
>NC_057796.1:53327964-53332284 GCF_018294505.1 Triticum aestivum
GGGGGTTGGGGGGTTTTGGGGGGTTAATTTAGGTGTTTCATATATTGTGTTAGCTAGCTAATTAATAGAGAGAAGTGTCCTCTCTTATCTCCGTGCTTGGTCGACGCTACGTACTATATACGTATGGAAGGAAACGGAAGATCGTCATGAACATATGCATACAGAGAGAAGTGATATCGACCACCTCTCCTTCTCCGAGAGATTGGTCGAACAACAAGTTCTCGTATATCTATCTGACACTACCGGCTACATATATACAATAATTATCTCTTACAATATAATCTTCTAATTAAATTGTAAGAACATAGGGTCCACATAGTATTCTCCGTTTTCGGCGATCACGTGGTCAAGGAAGAATGCCGCCAATTCCTCTTGAATTGCTCGCATACGATCTTCTGCTAGGAGTTCATCCCGCATCCGAAACATCTAATTTAAAGAAGGGGTTCAATACATATATATATATGAATAAATGAAACTCGACACAAATGATGGTAATAAAATAAAATTGTGAATATTATTGCTTACGCACTTCATATTGTTCGTCAGAGTAGCCCCGCTCACAGGTCGTGTGGCGGATACACTCGCAAACGTAGTATCCACAGAAATCATTCCCTTGTTCCTGCCACAACCACTTTACAAGAAATAGAGGTCAATCTAACTGATAAGCAAGCATGCTAAATGGTATTGATGAAACTAGTGCTTGAATCACTAGGAGATGTGCGGAACATGCTACTATAGTACTTACTTTCGGGTGTCTAAATTGCAGCTTCTTCGGCAGTCCCGTAGCTTTTGTGGTGAATTTTCTCCAAACCCTGCCAGACAAAGAAAACAATTACTTGATATCAGGAAATGAACAAAGTTGCTGATATGGTGGATAATGATCGATTTAACTTCTCGAGCATTTGAGTCATGTCCGCATAGTCCTGGGGATCTTTTCGTCTCGAGTCTAAGACGGTTACTACTCCCTGCTCAAGCTTAATCTTTAGGAGAATATAGTGGAAGCTGCGCATGCATGCATAAGTCATCAATTACATTACCATAACCTGGACTAATAAGGGAAACCGAATATGCACAAGACAGTAACACTCACTTGAAGTTGTAAGGAAAGAGTATTATATCTTTGTTTTGATTTAATACCAACGATCGTAGCAAGTTGGCATCGGCTTCTTTGGCATGTTTTTCAACCGTATATGCATCTATGAGATTTGTGTTAATGAACCCAATATCACCGATTTGTCTTTTCTTCAATTCGGCGATCTTCAATCTGCATAATATAGTGAGGATAATTATAAATACATGCAATGAAAGAGCTGACCTATATAGAGAGACTTAATGACAGAAGTAGTACTACTTACAGACAGTAGCAAGTGATCGTTGATTTATCGAGGGCCTTTTGATTGAAAAACTGGAAGAACTCCTCAAATGGAACATTCAGCAGTTCAATTCCAACGAGGTCATGCTCCGGTTTAACTCTCAGCGTCAAAGTATTCATCCCATCAGACTCTCTGTAGGTTTTCATGTACCAATCATGTAATCTTCGCATCATCGTTGTTAGAGATCTTTCATCTTTGACGAGAGGCTTCCCGTAATGGTATTTGTGTTCGTCCACCTCCATGATTTCATAATGTACATTGTCGGGCAGGTAATCTCCAAGATTGCTATAACCGGCCACCATCCTCGGATCATTAGCGACGATGTCTTTAGATACCTTGAGCGGGGGGCACGATTGGTTCGCTTGTTCGCCGAGCTGGGCAATTTTTTTCCCAGCTCGTCGCTCTTTTAACCTTTGAACACTGACAGTACTTCCCGACCGCTCCGCTTCGACAAATGTCTTTGCAATAATGCGCTCATAGTTGCCTTTCGGCGGAGACTTTGGTGGTTTTGTCAGGGCATCCAGAGTGCGCTTTGCTTTCACCGGATCTACCTTCTCCTCCGGAGGTGGATGTTTCTTTGCTTTCACCCCTTCAAAGAAGTTCTTCACTTCGTCTCGCACAATCTTCGCGTTCTCCTCCTCGGTCCTCTCGTATGGTAACTTCTCTGGAGTCTTCAGAGAAGGACCGAATTGCCTCCCGCCTCTGGCAGCTGTACTGCTAGACGCCGGCAGAGCAGACAGAGCGGCTGCGGCTGTCTTCTTTCCTTGCTTACGAGGCAGAGGAGAAGGACTACGACGCGCCGGAGCAGCCGGAGCGGCGGCGGGTCTCTTCCGCCCTTGCTGACGAGGCGGAGAAGGAGGAGGCTGGCTGCTCTGGCACGCCGGCGCAGGCGGAGAAGGAGGCGGAGTGCCGCCACGCGCCGGAGAAGGAGGGTGAGTGCCCTAATCACTCGTCGGAGGAGGAGGCGGAGGAGGAGGCGGAGTGCCGCCACGCGCCGGAGAAGGAGGCTGAGTGCCCTGATCACTCGCCGGAGGAGGAGGCGGCGGCGGAGTGCCCTTACTCGCCGGAGGCGTCCAGTTCGGAAGGTTAATGAGCTCCTTCCACCATAGGCACGGAGTCTTCAGAGCTAAACCCAGCCGAGTCTTCCCTTCACCGGTAGGGTGGTCAAGCTGGAGGTCCTCAAATCCCTCCGTTATTTCATCCACCATCACCCTAGCATATCCTTCTGAAATCGGCCGGCAGTGGTAGGTTGCGCCGGGTTCAGGAGGTAAAACAGAGCCAACAGCCGCCTTGACTTTGAAGTTCTGCCATTCCGCCATAAGGTGGCAATGTTGAGACTCCGTGATAGCATCCACGAGGTAGCTAGCAGGAGCCGTCAAGACATGCTCCAGCTGAAGCAGCTTGGTGGAAGCCACACTGCTTCTCCGCTGAGATGGCGGGGTAGCTTCGGGGGTAGTTTCGGCATGTCGATTGCCGTCTCGTTCCTCTAGCGCTTGAACCCTTTCGTGCAGCTTCTGAATTTGGGTCTGCTCCATTTTTTTCCTCCTCTCCTGGATTTTGTAACCGCCTGCGTCCGGAAAACCAGCCTTCCACGGAACGGAGCCTGGCGTGCCTCGTGTCCGTCCAGGGTGCTCAGGATTCCCGAGGGCCATTGTGAGCTCGTCGTTCTCTCTGTCTGGAACGAACGTCCCTTCCTGCGCTGCATCGATATATTGCTGAATCTTCTTGACTGGTATTCTCAAAAGCTCGTTCGTCCAAACGCACCTCCCTGATACAGGGTCCAAGGTTCCGCCAGCCCCGAAGAACCAAGTCCGGCAACGGTCTGTCTAGTTCATTGTCTGTGGTTCGATCCCTTTTTCAAGCAGATCATTCTCATCCTTGGCCCACTTAGGCCGGGCTTTGAGGTAGCCACCTGACCCCGTGCGATGGTGAAGCTTCTTCTTCGCAGCACTCTTCTTGTTTGTCGCTGACATCTTCTTACTCTTTTCCGATGTCTTGTGGGCCACAAATGCGGGCCAGTGATCTCTGATCTTCTCATACCGGCCGATGAATTCTGGTGTCTCTTCTTTGTCGACAAACGTTTTCAGCTCATTCTTCCACCTCTTGAATAGGTCTGCCATCTTGTTAAGAGCATGAGACTTGATTAATTGCTCTTTAACTGGCTTCTCCGGATCCTCCTCTGGCGGTAGGGTGAAATTTGCCTTCAGATCAGTCCAAAGATCATCTTTCTGCATATCATTGACATAAGACACCTCAGGGTCTTCCTTCTTAGGCTTATACCATTGGTGGATGCTGATCAGGATCTTGTCCCTAACTAGAACCCCGCACTGAGCAGCAAATGCATCCTTTGTCCGGATGGGTTCAATCGGTTGGCCGTCGCGCGCGATTGCTGTGATCTCAAACCTTTCATCCGAGCGCAACTTTCTCTTCGGGCCTCGTCTCTTTATGGAATTTGTGCTCGATCTGGAGGGCTAGAAAAAAGAAGAAAGACGAGTGTTAATTAATACGTGTACATACCAAAACAATGAATGCATCAATTAGCTAGTCAGCACAGGCTTAACTAATATATTTACCTGGCCGGACTCTGTTCGGTCACCGGAGCCGTCACCACGGGCTCCTTCTTGCACCAGCATTGGGTCACCGGAGCCATCATAATCATGTCTTTCCTCCTCCACTCTTCGATCACCGTAGCCTGCTTCTTCACCCTGTTCTTCCAGACCATCATTGTCGTTAAGATACACAAGATATCACCTCCAGCTAAGATTATGTCCCCCAACACCTCTTCTGCTTGCTCGTCTCGTCTGTGCTCCATTGTTTCTGCAAATATTACAACATGGCAATTATTACACAAACATGACAGCAGGTGGATATATTAGTGCAAACGTAGACCTAGCTTATTCCGGGTTTGGGGTGGCCACGGCAACGCTTCAAGGGTAGGGGCGCGGCG
>NC_057796.1:53332707-53333576 GCF_018294505.1 Triticum aestivum
GTGTTGAAGTTATCGGGAGGGGGTTATATCGACAACGACGACATACGTACATGGGAAAATAATATTATCGGGGAGGGGGTATATCGACCCCCCCTCGTGTTGAAGTTATCGGGAGAGGGGTATATCGACGACGACAGACCCGATAAAACATAAGAAAACGAAGAAGAAATAAAAAGAGGAGAAGAAGAAAGGAATAGAGAAGAAGATCGAAGAAAAAAAAGAAGAAAAAAAAGAGGAGAAGAAGAAAGGAATAGAAGAGAAGAAGAAAAAAATAGATTTTTCTATTTTTTCTTCTTCTCTCCTCTATTCCTTTCTTCTTCTCCTCTTCTTTTTCTTCTTTTTTCCTCTTCTTATTTATTTCTCCTCTTCTTCCTCTCTTCTTCTCCTTTCTTCCTCTTCTTATTTTCCTTTTTGCTCTCATTCATAAAAAATGTTCAAATAGAAAATTTCGAAAAAAGTAAAGGTTTTGCCTAATGCATTGTTCATATGAATATGCAAACATTTGCATATTCTACAATAATTAATATCACCAAAAAAATCTATGAACAGAAAAAAATCCTAACTTTTCTAAAAATCTATCTTTTGCATATATACATGAACATATATATACACAGAGAACATATATACATACATATATACATTTTTATAAAAATGCAAAAAAAAAGATCTAAAAAAAGGACATATAAACAGATATACACACATACATATACTCATACATATACATATAATCAGGAAAAAAACATCATATATATGTGCAGAAAAAAATCGGGAGGAAGGGGGCAGTGCCGGCCCTGACCAAGGCGACGGCGGCGCGTCGGGGCAGGGGCAGAGGCGATGGCGGCGTGGTCGGGGCAGAGCGAGGCAGAGGC
>NC_057796.1:53333586-53349750 GCF_018294505.1 Triticum aestivum
TAAAGTTTCTAACAAAAAAAGTTCTTTATGAAAATTATTTTTGCTTTCAATGATTTTGAATAGAAAATACTTCGATAATTTTAGTTGCATCAATTTTATATAATTTTAGTTTCAATAATACTAGAGGTTGCTTATAATGTTTTGAACAGAAAATACTTTGATAATTTTAGTTTCATAAATTTTATTTATGTTATTAAAGTTTATTTTATTTTGTTTCTACTTATATATTTTATTAAAGTTTATATTATTTTGTTTCTAATTACTTATTTATTTTATTTGTTATTTTTCATGCATTTACTGATTATTTTGAGCTATAAGACCCTAAAATTGAAAAGCATTTCAAATGAACTGTGAAAAGGTTGAAAGTTGGCATGGTATCATCATTTCATCCACATAGCATGTGCAAGAAAGTTGAGAGGGTTACGGCAAAAACTGGATGCACTTCGTGTACAAAATGGACAATCTCTTTCGAAGTATCAGGATTTCATACGGAAAGTCGTCTGTTACAAAGGGATTTCATTTTTTAAAACTTATTTGAACTCCTGACTTTTTGTGTGTTCAAAATGCACCATTCAAAGCCACATCATCAATTTTCAACCCTTTCTGACTTCATTTGTTATTTTTCATGCATTTACTAATTATTTTGAGCTATAAGACCCTAAAATTGAAAAGCATTTCAAATGAACTCTGAAAAGGTTGAAAGTTGACATGGTATCATCATTTCATCCACATAGCATGTGCAAGAAAGTTGAGAGGGTTACGGCAAAAACTAGATGCACTTCGTGTACAAAACGGACAATGGTATCATACTCGTCTGTTACAAAGTTGGCATGGTATCATCATAATAGTTGCGGGAGAAAGTCTTCACTTTTTCTTCGCTCGTGTCATTTGCTTATTGCGCCATAACCATGGATAATCTTCATCGTTTATCAGGATGCTTGGGTCAGCCTTGACTTTGAAGGGAGGAATTTCATGAAACTTTTCATAATCTTCAGACATGTCTGTCTTGCCCTCCACTCCCACAATGTCCCTTTTTCCGGAAAGAACTATGTGGCGCTTTGGCTCATCGTATGATGTATTCGCTTCCTTATCTTTTCTTTTTCTCGGTCTGGTAGACATGTCCTTCACATAGATAACCTGTGCCACATCATTGGCTAGGACGAACGGTTCGTCAGTGTACCCAAGATTGTTCAGATCCACTGTTGTCATTCCGTACTGTGGGTCTACCTGTACCCCGCCTCCTGACAGATTGACCCATTTGCACTTAAACAAAGGGACCTTAAAATCATGTATGTAGTCAAGTTCCCATATGTCCATTATGTAACCATAATATGTGTCCTTTCCCCTCTCGGTTGCTGCATCAAAGCGGACACCGCTGTTTTGGTTGGTGCTCTTTTGATCTTGGGCGATCGTGTAAAATGTATTCCCATTTATCTCGTATCCTTTGTAAGTCAATACAGTCGAAGATGGTCCCCTGGACAACGAGTACAACTCATGACAAACAGTGGTGTCACCTCTGAGACGTGTTTCCAACCAACTGCTGAAAGTCCTGATGTGTTCACATGTAATCCAGTCGTCACACTGCTCCGGGTGTTTGGAGCGCAGACTGTTCTTGTGTTCATCGACATACGGGGTCACCAAGGTAGAGTTCTGTAGAACTGTGTAGTGTGTTTGAGACCAAGAATATCCGTCCCTGCATATTATTGAGTGCCCTCCAAGCGTGCCTTTTCCAGTCAGTCTCCCCTCATACCGCGATTTAGGGAGACCTATCTTCTTAAGGCCAGGAATGAAGTCAACACAAAACCCAATGACATCCTCTGTTTGATGGTCCATGGAGATGCTTCCTTCTGGCCTAGCGCGGTTACGGACATATTTCTTTAGGACTCCCATGAACCTCTCAAAGGGGAACATATTGTGTAGAAATACGGGCCCCAGAATGACAATCTCGTCGACTAGATGAACTAGGACGTGCGTCATGATATTGAAGAAGGATGGTGGGAACACCAGCTCGAAACTGACAAGACATTGCGCCACATCACTCCTTAGCCTTGGTATGATTTCTGGATCGATCACCTTCTGAGAGATTGCATTGAGGAATGCACATAGCTTCACAATGGCTAATCGGACGTTTTCCGGTAGAAGCCCCCTCAATGCAACCGGAAGCAGTTGCGTCATAATCACGTGGCAGTCATGAGACTTTAGGTTCTGGAACTTTTTCTCTGACATATTTATTATTCCCTTTATATTCGACGAGAAGCCAGTCGGGACCTTCATACTGAGCAGGCATTCAAAGAAAATTTCTTTCTCTTCTTTCGTAAGAGCGTAGCTGGCAGGACCTTCATACTGCTTTGGAGGCGTGCCGTCTTTTTCGTGCAAACATTGCAGGTCCTCCCGTGCCTCAGGTGTATCTTTTGTCTTCCCATACACGCCCAAGAAGCCTACCAGGTTCATGCAAAGGTTCTTCGTCACGTGCATCACGTCGATTGAAGAGCGGACCTCTAGCTCTTTCCAGTAGGGTAGGTCCTAAAATATAGATTTCTTCTTCCACATGGGTGCGTGTCCCTCAGCGTGATTCGGAACAGCTAGTCCGCCGGGACCCTTTCCAAAGATTACGTGTAAATCATTGACCATAGCAAGTACGTGATCACCGGTACGCATGGCAGGCTTCTTCCGGTGATCTGCCTCGCCTTTGAAATGCTTGCCTTTCTTTCGACATTGATGGTTGGTCGGAAGAAATCGACGATGGCCCAGGTACACATTCTTCCTGCATTTGTCCAGGTATATACTTTCAGTGTCATCTAAACAGTGCGTGCATGCGTGGTATCCCTTGTTTGTCTGTCCTGAAAGGTTACTGAGAGCGGGCCAATCGTTGATGGTTACAAACAGCAATGCGTGCAGGTTAAATTCCTCCTGTTTGTGCTCATCCCACGTACGTACACCATTTCCATTCCACAGCTGTAAAAGTTCTTCAACTAATGGCCTTAGGTACACATCAATGTCGTTGCCGGGTTGCTTAGGGCCTTGGATGAGAATAATGAACTTCCGCTTCATACACATCCAAGGAGGAAGGTTATACATACATAGAGTCACAGGCTAGGTGCTGTGATTGCTGCTCTGCTCCCCGAAAGGATTAATGCCATCTGCGCTTAAACCAAACCATACGTTCCTTGGGTCGGCTGCAAACTCAGCCCAGTACTTTCTCTCGATTTTTCTCCACTGCGACCCGTCAGCGGGTGCTCTCAACTTCCCGTCTTTCTTACGGTCCTCACTGTGCCATCGCATCAACTTGGCATGCTCTTCCTTTCTGAACAGACGTTTCAACCGTGGTATTATAGGAGCATACCACATCACCTTCGCAGGAACCCTCTTCCTGGGGGGCTCGCCGTCAACATCACCAGGGTCATCTTGTCTGATCTTATACCGCAATGCACCGCATACCGGGCATGCGTTGAGATCCTTGTACGCACCGCGGTAGAGGATGCAGTCATTAGGGCATGCATGTATCTTCTGCACCTCCAATCCTAGAGGGCATACGACCTTCTTTGCTGCGTATGTACTGTCGGGCAATTCGTTATCCTTTGGAAGCTTCTTCTTCAATATTTTCAATAGCTTCTCAAATCCTTTGTCAGGCACAACATTCTCTGCCTTCCACTGCAGCAATTCCAGTACGGTACCGAGCTTTGTGTTGCCATCTTCGCAATTGGGGTACAACCCTTTTTTGTGATCCTCTAACATGCGATCAAACTTCAGCTTCTCCTTTTGACTTTCGCATTGCGTCCTTGCATCGACAATGACCCGGCGGAGATCATCGTCATCGGGCACTGGTTCCTCTTGATCTTCAGCAGCTTCCCCCCTTGCAGCATCATTGGGCACATCGTCTAGTTCCTCTTGATCTTCAGCAGCTTCCCCCGTTGCAGCATCACCGTATTCAGGGGGCACATAGTTGTCATCATCCTCTTCTTCTTCGCTGTCTTCCATCATAACCCCTATTTCTCCGTGCCTCGTCCAAACATTATAGTGTGGCATGAAACCCTTGTAAAGCAGGTGGGTGTGAAGGATTTTCCGGTCAGAGTAAGACTTCGTATTCCCACATGTAGGGCATGGACAACACATAAAACCATTCTGCTTGTTTGCCCCAGCCACTTCGAGAAAATCATGCACGCCCTTAATGTACTCGGAGGTGTGTCTGTCACCGTACATCCATTGCCGGTTCATCTGCGTGCATTATATATAATTAAGTGTGTCAAAAACCATTACAGAACATCATGAATAGATAATTAAGTGACCAAATTAATAGAAGTTCATCATCACATTAAAACCAAAGTACATACATAGTTCTCATCTAACAACATATATATAGCTCTCCAGAGCATCTAATTAATTAAACCATACATTGAAACTATGTAAAACATTTCAATGCGAAAACAAATGCGATCATAATCGCAACCAAGGTAACAATTGATCCAACGGCATAATGATACCAAGCCTCGGTATGAATGGCATATTTTCTAATCTTTCTAATCTTCAAGCGCATTGCATCCATCTTGATCTTGTGATCATCGACGACATCCGCAACATGCAACTCCAATATCATCTTCTCCTCAATTTTTTTTATTTTTTCCTTCAAGTAATTGTTTTCTTCTTCAACTAAATTTAACCTCTCGACAATAGGGTCGGTTGGAATTTCCGGTTCAACCACCTCCTAGATAAATAAAATCTATGTCACGTTGGTCGGCATATTTGTCATAAACAATAAATGAACCAAATAGTTATAAAAAGATAATATATACCACATCCGAATCATAGACAGGACGAGGGCCGACGGGGGCGGATACCAAAACCATCGCACTATGTAATAAGAAGGAATAATAAAAGTAACAAAATTAGACAAGTATCTATCTAAAGTAAGAATTTTTTTTTCTTTCAGAAAGAAGATAAGAACAAGAGGCTCACCATGGTGGTGCTGGCGACGAGATCGGCGCGGGCGATCGACGGCGGTGAAGACGGGGACGGGACGTGACGGACTGCTAAAGCTAGACAAATCTCGGGGAAAATGGAGCTCGGAGGTCGAGTTTCGAGAGGAGAAAGATTAACTAGTGTGGCTCAGACATTTCATCGAACACCTCATGTGCATAGGAGGTGAGCTAGAGCACCCAAATGCCCTCCCCTCGCAGGCCAGAAAAAACAGAGCACTGTCGAGTGCTCTGCTGTGGCGATGGGGTATATATAGGCAACTCATTGGTCCCGGTTCGTGGCACCAACCGGGACTAAAGGGGGGGGCATTGGTCCCGGTTGGTGCCACGAACCGGGACCAATGCCCCCCTTTAGTCCCAGTTGGTGGCACCAACCGGGACCAAAGGCCTTGTGCTGCCTCGCGTCAAAAGTTTAGTCCCACCTCGCTAGTTGAGAGAGCTCGAGAGTGGTTTATAAGCGCTGCTGCGCCCACCATCTCGAGCTCCTCTCAACTGCAGGCTTTCGGGCCTAACCGTTCTCTTAGCCTGTGGGGCCTACTGGGCCTTCTGCGGGCCTGAATCCTGGCCCATGGATGGGTTTCAAGTCGTATTCAAGCCGTGGTGGCCCAGTAGGTGGCATAATTTTTCCCCTGTTTTTTGTTTTCTCTTTTGCTTTATTTATTTTGTTTTGTTTCTACTTACAACAAAAAACTTATTTATTTTATTCCATTTTGTTTCTAATTACTTATGTATTTTACTTTATTTATTTTATTTTTATTTATTTTACTGCTGCTATTTTTATTTATTTTACTGCTGCTATTTTTATTTATTTTATTAAGGTTTATTTATTTTATTTACTATAGGTTATTTTATTTTATTTTATTAAGGTTTATTTATTTTATTAAGGTTTATTTATTTTATTTACTATAAAAAATGAACATAGATGCGCCTATAGAGAAAATTCAACCTGAATTCATAATAAATTTCTATGAAATTCAAAGAAATTTACTCTGAATTTAGGTCAAATTCCCTGTATAAGGGCATCTATTTTCACTTTGAGAGGAGCTCAACAAGGCAGAGAGGGACAGGCTTATAAACCGGTGTGAGCGCCCTTCGGTTGGCGAGGTGGGACTAAACTCTGACCGCTACTAGGACCAACCCTTTAGTCCCGGTTTGTGGTATGAACCGGGACTAAAGGGTGAGCCTCTGGTCCCGGTTCAAGCCACCAACCGGGACCAATGGTGGTGGGCCAGGAGCGAGGCCCATTGGTCCCGGTTTGTCCCACCAACCGGGACCAAAGAGGCCGGACGAACCGAGACCAATGCCCCCACGAGGCCCGGCAGGCTCCTGGCCGCACGAACCGGGACCAATGCTCACATTAGTCCCGGTTCGTGGCTGAATCGGGACTAATGTGAATATTGCCCTGTGACCAAAGCCCAGTTTTCTACTAGTGGGTCAGCGGTGGAGTTTATTTCAGACTCAGTGTATGATTAAAGGCAAAGCATGCAAGTTGATGATTGATGGTGGTAGCTGTACTAATGGCATAAGCAAGGCAATAGTGGCATCATTGGGGTTGTCCACATGGCGTATTCCTGAACCTATGCATCTTGAGTGGTTGAATAGCTGCGGTATGTTGAAGGTTACTCATAAAGTGCTTGTGCCATTTACAGTTGGTGACTATGTTGATGTGGTAGAATGTGATGTGTTGCTATTGGAGGTGTGTGGGTTGTTACTTGGACGTCAATGGCAGTATGATCGCAATGTTACACATGCTAGGAGAGCAAATACATATTCCTTTGTGCATGATGGAAAACATCAGACTTTGAAGCCTATGAAGGATGATCAAATAAAATCTGATGTGGAGCTGGTGGTACACAAGGAGAGGTTGCGCAAGGCTAAGCCGCCAAGGTTAGCTAAGTTGCAGCATGAGGAGCATGATGCATAGAGCGACATTGTTGATATTGCTTTAGCTATACCTGTAGATGACAAGCCTGTTGTTCTTGTTAGTGACAAGCCAGTTGAAGTACAACCTCTTTCTGATAAGTGGAAGGATGTTGTAGCATGTGTTACAATTCTAGTTTGTGTTGACACAGGTGTTCAGACTGATGATATTTGTGCTGATCATGTCCCAGTGCATGAGGTGCTTCGGGGCGACAAGCGCAGTTTTGTTAGCACACCTGTGAGGCGTTTTGTTGGAGCAGCCATGCGGATGCACAAAGGCAAGGATGGACATGTTCGTCAGTTGTGTGGCCCAGGCATTACTCATCTTTTGCAGGGTAGTGCAAAGCAGGTTCATGTTCAGAAACAAAGGGCTCCAGCAAAGGTGGACAAGAAGAAGAAGGTGGTGGCGCCTATGCCCAGGCGTGTGTGGAGAAGAAAGGCACCCATAGCTGAACCAAGTCGAGCGGACCAAGAGGGAGGATGTGGAGTGGTAGGCAAGCGAGACTTGAAGATGGCGAAGACGCGTGCTGCTTTTGTTGATATCATGCCACCCTTTCCAGCAGACCCTCACGCGTTGAGAACAACGCTTTTTGAAGGGGGGAGGATGATACGGGCACGACGGAGGAGGTGAAGCCCAATTTCAGGACTCCACCAAGCTAGGCGTGTCGTTGTTATTTTTAATAATTAGTTTTTTAATAATTGTGAGTTTTGGCTTGGTTTTGGGCCTGTCCAACCAAGTCAGGTCGAGGCCCATTAGGCTGGGCGCCTCACCCCTCCATATAAGGAGCTGGGGTGCATTAGGTTTAGGGAGTTCAGAATTTTAGTCTAAAACTATCGAGTTGTGTTTCTTTCGTGAAGCATCCCTCCGGGGACGGCAGTGTCGTTTATCTAATAAAGATTGCTGTGGAGGTTCTTGTGTTCATCAAGGATTTATCGTGCTTTGGTTTGAGGCGTGGTGATCTTCATCACGTTGCTTGCTGGATTTGTTTCCTCATCTTCAGGTTGCGTGGATTACTCCCGTGATTAGAAGTTTTTCTATTTGATTGTCTTGCGGTGAAAGATCAGGCAAAAACTATAGGATCATCACATTGATCCTTATCACAGAGGCTAGAAAAAGCGTCGCTTGGGGGCGAACCAGTGATATTTTCACCGTGGGGGCGATCGGGTTCCCAGCCACCGCCCCAGGTCGCGCCCACATGCCCTTTTTGTAAACATATTTAAAAAGACATTCGGCTAAAATTCATTTTCGTAAACATATTTGAAAAGACATTCGGCTAAAATTTAGCAAACATGACATAGATTCGGCGATATTTAGGCGTTCCACAATTTTTTTACATATAGAAAACATAAAATCTACTAAAAAAAGAAAACAAAGGGCTGCTGCCGTGCCTACAGGTCAAAGAACTTGCTGAACGTGGCGTAGTCGCCGTTGTCGTCCTCCTTTTCCTTCTTCACACGGCCGTCCCTGCTGAACCCTTGCCCGGGGTCGCCCTGGCGGACTGGTTTGGCCGACGGCAGCGTGTCTTAGTCGCTGTCCTCGAGCACAATGACGCCTCCCTCGTCGCGGCCACGGCGGCGCGCGGCGATCTCTTCCAGGGCGCGGCATAGGCGCTCCATCTCCAGCTGGGCCCAATCCTCCAGCGCCCACTTCATGGCAGCCTTGTCGTCGAGCGCGTCATCATGCTCGCTCTTCACGGTGGCGAGCCCCGGCTCCATCTTCGGCTTGACGAGGCGGGGGGAGCCGAGGAGGAGGCACGATCGCCCCGTTGATGATGATGCCGGCGCTGCGGGTGCGCCGGCCGAGTGGCGTTTCCACGGACTCGGCCTTGACGCTGACGAGTGCCGGTGACCCGGAGGAGTGGGAGGAGGATCGGGAGGAGGATCGGGAGGAGGAGGAGGAGGACCGAGGGAGTCCTGGATTAGGGGGTCCCCGGGCGTCCGGGCTATATGACATGGGCCGGACTAGTGGGCCGTGAAGATACAAGACAAAAGGCCTTTCCCCGTGTCCGGATGGGACTCTCCTTTGCGTGGATGGCAAGCCTGGCGTTCAGATGTATAGTTTCCTTTCTCTATAAACCGACTCTGTACAACCCTAGGCCCCTCCGGTGTCTATATAAACCGAGGGTTTAGTCTGTAGAGGCCAAGAAAAATCATACAGGCTAGACATCTAGGGTTTAGCCATTACAATCTCGAGGTAGATCAACTCTTGTAACCCCTACACTCATCAAAGTCTATCAAGCAGGAAGTAGGGTATTACCTCCATTAAGAGGACCCGAACCTGGGTAAACATCATGTCCCGTGCCTCTTGTTACCTTCGATCCTCAGACGCACAGTTCGGGACCCCCTACCCGAGATCGGCCGGTTTTGACACCGACATTGGTGCTTTCATTGAGAGTTCCACTGTGCCGTCAACAGAAGGTTCGATGGCTCGATCGATCATCCACAACGATGCCGTCTCGGGGGAGACTTTTCTCCCCGGCCAAATTTTTGTATTCACGGTTTCGCACTGCGTGCCAACTCGATTGGCCACCTTGACCAGATCGATAGCTACGCCCCTGGTCATCAGATCAGTTTTGAAAATCTGAACTATGTCGCTGATATCCGAGGAGACTTGATCTTTGAAGGGTTCGTGGCCCCAACCGCCGCTCTGGCCTTAGACCCAGAGCAGACTACCAGGTCCAAAGACGGGAGTTTAGAGCCCGCCGGACTCTCTGCAATTATGGAACTTGCTACCGGAGATCAGGAGGGGACAGCGACATCGGCAAACCCGGAGTCGAACCGAGCTCCCGCTGTCACTGAAAAGCCGGACTCGCCCCCGGATTCCAAATCCGCACTCTCGAAATCCACGCCGAGCGAGCATGGCCAGGAGGCTCTCACCCCGGCCAGCTCTGCGGACTCTCCTTTCCCCATCCAAACCTCGCTCTTGAACGAGGCTCTGGACTTAATGCGATCCCTCGCCATTACATAGAAATCGCTTCCGAATTGCGCCCAGCCCGGACTAGGGGCTGAGAGCGGGGAATTTTACGTCCCACCCACCACCCACTTCATAGCCACTGTCAAAGATTTAACCGACATGCTGGACTACGCCTCCGAAGACATCGACGGCATGGACGATGATGCCGGAGACGAACAAGCACTACAAAAAAATACACTTCCGTGATGATACGTGTTTGTCACAGTAGGTCACGTTTTCTGTCATGCATGTACATCCATGAAAAATTTATGACAGAATCAAGATAGTCATACCTGTGCTGTCGTAGAAGTGTTCCATGACATTACCAAAATTATCATCACGGAAGTGTCCACTTCCATGACGATAAATCGCGCGTCACAGAAGTACTTTCGTCAAGGGTGACCGACACGTGGCATCCACCATAACGGAACACCGTTAAGCTATCGGGTCCGGTTTTGGATCCGATAACTCGTTAATAGCCCCGACCAATGGGGATTTTCCACGTGTAAAATCATCATTGGCTGGAGGAAACACGTGTCGGCTCACCGTTGGGACAAACGTCATCCACTCATTGGACCCAAAGCACCTATGATACGCCGACATGTGGCACGGCCCAACAGAGGCCCATTCATGTGAAAAGGCCGGCCCGTTTGACTTGGTCAAAAGGTAGCGGGCCGGCCCAAGGCAAGCCTATTAACGGCATGTTAGTATGTAGCCCATTTACAACCCGCTATCCCGGGGCCTGTTTACGGCCTATCCGAATTAGGCCCAATAGCGTCATCTGGGCCGTCCAATATAATTCCAGCCCGTTTTAACTTCCGTCCCATGTATGGCCCATGACGTCTTTTGGCCCATATGAGGCCCTTAGTAAACCTCGGCCCATTAACGGCCCGTAGTAAAACTGGCCCGTAATGAACAATGTATCACTTTATACCCATTAACGGCCCATTATTCCGTTGGGCCGTTTCCAGCCCATGTTATCTTTTGGCCTTCTTAGGGCCCATTTATTCCTGGGCTCATTTCCAGCATTCGTTTACTTTCGGCCCGTTACTGTCATTTTCAGCTTGTGGGCCAAATACAGCCCGTGGTTACAGTCGGCCCGTTTGTGGCCCATTAATACGTTGGGCCGTTTTCATAGCATCATCAAATACGGCCTATTAACGACGACCCGTTATGGTCGGCCCATGAACGGACGATTTCAACTCTAGCCCATTTACGGCCATAATGTGGTCTGTTATTGGCCCATGTTTGGCCAACCGATCATACGTCCCGTAGAAGGCCCATTGTGTCTACGCCCCGTAGAAGGCCCATTGTGTCTACATCCCTTAGAAGGCCCATTGTTTCTATGGCCCGTAGGAGGCCTACAGTAAATATGTAGCCCATTGTTAATGTGGCCTAGTTTAAAAAATAGGTTATTCCAGCCACTAGCAAACCGCGGAAAAAGAACTGCACTAACTACAAGAAAACAAATAAACAAGACAACGGAAATAAATAAGCAAGTAACTTACGCTAGGCTATCATGGCTATTACACATATTACATCCACTGGGCATCAAAGTTTGCCACCAGTGCAAATATAGGGAACAAAGCAGCATATAAACGCCGCAGCAAAACAAGTCCGGAACTGAAACGACTTCAGAAGAGCTCAAGAAACAATATCCTGGGTGCCCATAATGCTGGCAAGATGCTTAGCAAGCTTATTAACTTTCTCTTGTTTGGCGCTTAAATCCTCCAGGACTTGCTGTTGCACCAGAAAGTATGCATCTGACTGCAAGGACTTCCTCAGTCCTTCGGCTTCCTGTCGCATAACATCTGATCGATGTCTTTCAACTTGAAGTTGAGACTCAAGAAGCCGAACTGATTCAGGCAGCGAGTACGAAGAGCTGGTGCCAGCAGTAGTAGCCAGTAACTCGAACACTACATCAAGACAGGACTTTGGGGTTGTCTCAGTGTCTTCAATATAGTTTTTATCAGCTTTCTTGGAGAACAACAGGGATGTCTCACTATCTTGAACCTGATCTGCATTACTTCCTTTACCATTGCATAACGGGGTACTCTTCTCCAATATTTTATCTGCGTTCTAAAGGAGAAACAAACAAACACATCACAGGTTTATAATGTAGTATATGAAACTCATTTTGGTAAACCAGTTCAGTAGTAAGGTGGACAGGATAACAACATGAAACAAACATATATCTATGTAGTATGGTCACTGTATGGTCTATATCATTCTAGTTTATGTTGCCAAATCAAGATAGATACAGTTCGAATCATATCTATTTAAGACAAAGCGGCATAAATAGAATATAAGTGTGGGAAACTACACAGCAATAACAACACTTGTAATGTGCATGGCATGAGAACATAACTATTTATTCAATTGAAACTGAAATCAACATAGAGCAAGTTACAACAGCAAACACGTTAAAGAAACAGGTTTAAAACATACCTATTGCGCCATTGGAGTTTCAATTGCATCCTTCAAATTTGAAATTAGTTGGTATGAGTAAATACAGTGATGCAAGAGCAAAGTAGTATGAACCATAGCTATGGAACCTGACCTGAGAACAATTCTTCTTCTGCTTTAAGCGTTGACTTGGGGTTCGGAGTGGTGTTCCTCGTGCTTTGGGCACTGCAGTTGCCTTACTAACTGCTCGTGTTTGGGTGCTCTGTGGTGGAGACGGTGCCGTGTCAACGGGAACTGGGTTACTATCTGCTGGGGTTGGGGTTAGAAGGGGTGCAGCTGGTTCTCTGTCCGACTGGGTAGGGGTACAATCTGCGTGAGTCTGGGTTATGTGTGGTGGGGCTGGTTCTTGGGCAAGTACAACCGTGGTTCTATCTCCATCGACAGGTAGCACGATCTTTTCTGAAGACCGTGTTTTTACTCCC
Organism: Triticum aestivum; assembly: GCF_018294505.1. Classification (NCBI taxonomy): domain Eukaryota; kingdom Viridiplantae; phylum Streptophyta; class Magnoliopsida; order Poales; family Poaceae; genus Triticum; species Triticum aestivum. The sequence goes on from NC_057796.1 coordinate 53,346,321, forward strand.
ACAGATACTGCCATCACCCCCTCCAATTGAAATGGCTGATAAACAAGAAAAGTAATTGAATGTACAGACATTGTAAGATAGACAGGTGCAATGGATAGTAGGGAAGAAAACAGGGCATGAAATAATTCACATTTGTCTAACCAAACAGAATAGCAGGACATAATTTCAAATATATGATGGCTAATTAAACAGGATAGCATGACACAATTTCACATGTATGATGGCTAACTAAACAGGATAGAATGACATACTTCAAAATATGATGACTATGTAAACAGGATGACATGATATAACTATACGATGTGTCTATTAAAGTGGTTAGCATGCCATAAATCACAAACATGCCGTCGATGGAAACATGATGGCATGATATAATTCACGGATAGAATGACATAATTCAAAATATGATGACTATGTGAACATGATGACATGATATAACTATATTATGTCTTTAGAAAATGGGTTGGCATGCCATAATTCAGATACATGCTGTCTATGTAAACATCATGGCATGATATAATTCAAATATATGATTTATATACTAAGGAAGTGAGCAGAGGGCAATCGCATATGATGTGTCAACTAAGGAGATGGCATTCAACATCGTGTATATGATGTAAAAACTAAGCATTGCAATACAACATATGCATGATATGAGTAATATAACCCTGCCAAGTTTGAGCATACACCTCAGGGGGATAATAGGACTGGTCATCTGCCTCTGAATCCTCCTCTGAAGAGCTATCTGTAACCAGCAAGATATCTGCTTCAGTAGGTAGCATTGTCTGCTCTGAAGACCTTGTTTTCACTCCAAATTTCTCCATCACCAATTCAAATGGCTGATGCACATGAAGAGCAGTTGAATATACAAACATTGTCGACAAATGCAACGAGAAATACAAAAAAAAGGACAGCATGATATAATTCAAATATATGACGCTTGGCTAAACAGCATGGCATTGCATAATTCACATATATAATGCCTTGCAACAAGATAGCATTGCATAATTCACATATAAAATGTCTTGCAAAAAGATGGCATTGCATAATTCACATATATGGTAATTAGACACTAAACAGGTGGCATTCACACAAATCATGTCTATACTAAGCAAATGACATAGCAATGCAAGATACCATACGCACGATATGAGCAACATAACCCTGCCAAGTTAGAGCATGCACCTCGGGGGGGGGGGGATAGGACTGGTCATCTGTTTCTGAATCCTCCTCTGAGGAGCTATCCGTAACAAGCGAGATATGCGCTTCGCCAGATAGCATAGTCTGCTCTGAAGACCTTGTTTTCACTCCAGAATTTTCCATCACCGTGTCAAATGGCTGATGCACGCGAAGAGTAGTTGAATGTACTACATTATTGACAAATGTAATACGTAACAAAAAAAAGGATGGCCTGATATAATTCACATATAAGATAACTGGCTAAGCAGGATGGCATTGCAAAATTCACATATATGATGCCTGGCTAAACAAGATGGCATTGCATAATTCACATAAACGATGAATAAACTAAACAGATGGCATTCACACAAAGCATGTCTAAACTAAGCAGTTGACATATTTGATGTATAAAGTAAGCAATGCAAGGCACCATATGCATGATATAACCAACATCAGCATGCCAAGTTAGAGCGAAGACCTCATGGGGTAAATAGGAGTGGTCTTCTGCTTCTGAATCCCCCTCAGAACAGTTATCTTCCTCTTGATTACAATCCGAAATGAGTGGAGGGGGGCTGCCTTTGCGCCCACCATGGAGTGACGTCTGCATGAAATTTTATTGCCACGCAAGGCTCGTCTCTTTTGCTCTACATGTTAAGTTCCATTGTGTACAATAACTAACATGCATAGGAATAAAACATAGTGATATTATGTAAGGAGTGCATGCACAAATCCAGAGTGATGGTAGCAAACTGTGGATAGACCCCAAAACCAATGATAGCAGGCAGATAATAGCTTTAGTTAAAAAATACAGATAATGGCTCCTTTAATGTTTGTTTGCACCCAACATGAAACTCATAGTAGACACCCGAGATAAACCAGATAGTAGACAGATAGTACTGATTGATGCCCCAATATGTACCCCACAACCATTTAAAAACTCAAGTTTTAGCATAAGTTTGGACCTGAGTCGGAGTCTAATAGGTGAACACGACGATAAAGTAGCATGTCATCATATTAAGCGATGCATAACATAAGCAGACACGGAAGAGTGCGACCTCTCTTGCGGACCCATGTAGTCCTCAAGGTCATCTGCTCAGTTGATGATGGTAATGCAGTTGTCGTGGCTGCCGGTGGCGGGGAAGAAGATCTGAGGCGGCGAAAGACAGTCTGGAGAGTGGATCCCTGCTGTGGTGAACCCTTCCGTCGTTGGAGCAGCTAAGCTGGGGTGGAACACAGCACCGCAGGAGCAGGACAAACCACACAAGGTTTTCTTTGACACATATCTGTAACAGAAGTAATTGTGTAAGGGCTTGTTTGAATTTGAGGATTCTAACAATGCAGGGATAGGAAATAGACAGGAATAGGATAGGAATGCACGTGCAAAACAGAGAATTTAAAAACACAGGATTTCTGCCAATCTGGGTGTTTGGTTCACAAGAATTGGAAGATCACAGGATGCAAAGAAGTATGGTGAGATTAAGTCAAACCACAAGAAGTGTACAACCTCTTTGGCGAAGCCATGTCGATCTCAGCGTGATTGGGTTGGCCAGTGAGGATGCTCCGGCTAACTTGGCTGTCGGAGGAGGGGAAGAAGATCTTAGGCGTCTGGAGATGGAGCCCGAGGTACTGCTCCGCTGTAATGGAGGGTTTCGTCGTTGGAGCAGCTCCGGTGAGTTGTACGACGCCGAGGCTGAAGCAGAACAAGAGAGACAACGTTAACCCGAGTGGAATTCTAATAGCATCTCCAATAGATGACGTAAAATACATAACCACAAAGTGCTAGATGTATACATCAACCGCTCATCTCTGAACTTAACTGTCGAAACTGAATTTAACTGTCGAAACTAGACTTAATTGTCGAAACTCAATTTTGCTGTCGAAACTGAATTTTACTGTCGAAACTGAACGCACTAGAGGTGAGGCTACACATCAGTCGACTGACTTTTTCATCTCTAGTCAGTCGATTTTGCAGCCATTGGATACGAAATCAAGGGCCTGTAGTTCATCTTCAACCTCCACCCCCCGGAGCCGCCAGCCACCACCGGCCAAACAGCCGCCCCGCCCGCCCCGAAAACACTCCCCACCGCCGGTCCTCCGCCGCCCCGGCCATCCCTGTAGGCCCCCCCGTGCCGAGCTTTTTCTCTGGCGATCCCCACGCCACCGCCCCACCACCGCCGGCGACCACCGCCCCCACCCTAAACCCTAAGATAGATAGTGGGGTACTTCTCCGGCAAGCCCCCCTCCCCGCTGC
>NC_057796.1:53350130-53414267 GCF_018294505.1 Triticum aestivum
CCTTAACTCCGGCGAGCCCCCCCCACCCCCTGAAAATCGACTGACCCAAAAGTCGATTCAGTCGACTGAAGTGTAGCTAAATCGGAGCAGCATCGCAAGCAAGAGCAAGAGCGAGAGCAGCAGCGCGAGTAAGAGAAGAGCAAGAGCAGACCAGGCAGGGGACCGAGAGCAAGAGCAGAGCAGCAGCGCGAGCGAGAGCTAAAGCAGCAGCAGCTCCTACTGATGTGGACGTTGCCGCCGAGGGAGCGACGCCGTGGAGGAAGTGGCCGGCGACGCCGCGGTGGATGGAGCCGCGCCGTGTCGGCTCGGGACCGGGCGCTGGCAGCACCGTGAGATCGAATCAAGAAGAAAATGCGGCGATTAGTGTACAACCTCTTTGGTGGCGCCGATTAGGCCGCAGCTTCACCCAAGGAAACGGTGATGCTGATGCTCTTCCGGTGGTGTAGGTGAAGACGGCGATGTGGGAATGGAGGTGGCGCGAAAGACGAGGGGAACGTCAGGGAAGCTCCTTGAGGTGGAGGACGAGGTGGCTGAACCGGCGGGACGACCAGATCGACGATGGATCCTCATCCGGTACGGTGGATGAGGGACGTCGAGGTGTTGCTGTGGACGACGTCGTCGGGGAAGAGGCTCCGGCTGGGTGGCGGACGGAGGAGGGTGTGGGGCTTCGCGGGTTTTCCCGGCCTCGGTGTAGGAATGGGTGGGCGGATGGGATGGGAGTGGGGAACCATGGCTTAGGGACGCGCTTGTCCGAAATGTGGGGTAAGTTACGAAAGTACCCCCACCGATTTGAGGCGGTTCTTTCGGTTCAGGGGTATCACGGGCATTTCGCGTGTCGGGATTTCACAGGAGGTGGGAGTTTTCGCGCGCGTTGTAATTTTGGAATAGCAAGGCGCGGGTTGAGATGGAGGGAGTTGTCGGAGCACAACGGGACAAAGATATATCTTAAATATTTTGGGCTAACAAGGCGCGGGTTGAAATTTCCGGCCAAGCCTAACGTGTACTGTACCAAATCAATTCGCACTACAAATGTCATTCAAAACTTTGAATTCATGTTATGTTCAATTAAAATATTTCGCTATGTGTATAATGCATGCAACCTAGTACTCAAATGAACGTTTTAGTGCATTCCAAACATATATACTACCGCGTCAATATGAACTAAATTTGAATTCGTTTCTCTATTTGAATAAGATCTACAATAATGATTGTTGTGAAGTCAAAGCGTTTGAATTCGTTTCTCTGTTTTAATAAGATCTACAATCATCATTATTGTCAAGTTAAACCATCGTTTGTGTATTATCTTCACAGCACACCACATGATTAGTCTCGAGTTACATATGAACTATGTGTACTATATGAACTCGAACTCGATTTTTTGAATCCACTTTATGTTGATTTCAAATCATAGCACATTTCAAGCTCTAGCTAGATCTTCACAAACTAAACCATGTCTCATATGTATGATGTGCTTATCACATTATGTATGGTGCCCCGCCCCCTACGCCTACAAGTATTTAGATGTGAGTTGCAAACACCACACATTACCACAAATTCAAATAAAATGTGAGAATGTTCGATATATAGTATTGTTTAGATTGTTCGATATTTAGTTGTAAGCTGCAAACGCCACACATTATCACAAATTCAAATAAAATGTGAGATTGTTCGATGTATAGTATGGTTTAGATTGTTCGACATTTAGCTGTGAGTTGCAAACACCATGCATTATCACATTATGGTATAACATGTGCCAAACCACAACACGCGTATCAGTGCTATATTCATGCATGCATATGTTTAAAACACTATGATCTCCTATTCAAATATATGAATCCACTTTCATATCAAATTATGATCTTTTTTAGTCTCTTACACCCACACAATCCTCTAACCTTTGTAGCTACCACTAACTTTCTCTCGTGCATGCACACGCCCTCCTCGTCCTCCCCCTCCCTCAGCATTCTATCCATCGTGCACATTCATTTTTCTTCTTCTTTAGGTCGTTCTCCCACAATCTCCACAACTCCTATCCGACACACACCGATTGGTAAACCTCTCCAGCAATGTCTGCCTACGACATACAGACGCACCTTCAATCTCCTCCTTTATTTGTCCTTGCCTCGTGTCTCTCATACGGTCCCACTCACGTGTAAACTCTCGCCCCTCTTTTCATCGATCTGACAACCGCACACTCCTCCCCCTATCTAGCTAGTAGTGGGCCTCTCACACCACCTCCTAGCTCCATTCTCTCTGTCTATCCGTCTCGTCGGGCCTTATTTGCCTCTAACAAATTGGCGTACACCGACCGATCTCCCGCTATACATATAGCTAGCTAGGTCCTTATAACTCGTTTTTCCCCACGCGTCGATCGATCTACCTCATTAGTTATGTCTCTCCCTTCCTCCGACAAACAACAATTGATCTACCGATCTAGTTAGGTTTGCTTACCAAACACATGGTTCCCCATCATCATCCATGGATGTGTCCCGACAGATCTATCACACACAGGCACACACAGAAATACATCCCCACTCTTATTGATATATTGCAGTTCCACCCTTAGTTTGTCTAGTAGGCCTCTCCCACCATCTTCGAGAAGCAACTCCATCACCCGTCCAGCACTCTACCCCTCTCCCTCCCTCTCTCTCTGTCCCATCCTATTTCCCGTCCTTCCGTTATGTATGGATGTCGACCGATCTCCCTCAAGACATAGCTGGGTCTCTCCTTCTCAACACATATACAAGTCGTTCTACCTCTATAGTTAGGCCTCTGCCTACCCCTCCCCCCACCCCCTCGCACACACACACACACACACACCGATACATCGAGCGCTCTAGTCATGTCTCCCTGCCACACATAAACTTGACCTGTGCCCTCTGGCATCCCGGTAGCTAGGTCAGTCGCCCTATATCTTTGACTTGCACACACACACAATTTCGATGGCTCTCTTCATCGATCTCGCACCCACCCACTTGATCCTCTCTTCGACTCTATCGATATCTATGACCCCTCCCTCTCTTCTTGTGGATCGCCCGACCCTCTATATATGATATGGATAGGCCTCCATTTCACACACATTGCATGCAAAATTTTGTTTGAGATGTCATCGACACATATTCCCAGAAATACATTCACGAAATCAACCTCCCCCCCAAAACAAAAAACACTCACGAACGCATAAGCCATTTGTCTAGGTTTGTATCTCTCACACACACCCACGTAGGTGGGGGACGTCCACGAAGAGAAGAGGTGAACGCACGGCGCACGTACTCCCGTCTCTTTCCCAACCACACCCGCGCGGGTACACGGTGGAGCTCATTTCTGTACGAAAAGGCAGCCCACGTGGTAACTTGACACGTGTACTGGTTGTCCACTAGATGGAGGGAGGATCGTCTACCACGGGTGAACAAACAAATTGCGACTTGACGCGTTATGTTAAATATAAAAAAGAGGCAAACCATGTGGGGCCTACCTTAGACGCAAGGCTCTATACACTTGAGTACTTTTGATGTGTCCCGTCAACTCGCAGAACAAGGAGAAGCTTGCTTAGTACGCCGTCTCTCCCGCCCACGGGCACGGTGGCTCGCAGGATGAGGTGAAGCTTGCTTCCTTACGCCCGCTCCCTCGCCCACGCGCGCGGTGGCTCGCAGGACGAGGAGAAAATTTTACTAGTACTCCCTCCGTTTACTCCTCGTCCCTACTACCTTGGTTAGAGAGATTATCATATTGTTTGAATATATGTCCTTTAGTAGATTTCAATATGAACTACTAGTACATACTCCAAACACTGATGTATATAGACATATTTTAGAGTGTAGATTCACTCATTTTGCTCCGTATGTAGTCCATATTGAAACGGACGTAATAGTACGCACTCTCCCTCGCCCCTCGACCCTCGCCACGTGGTGGACGTGCAGCAGTTCATTCGGTCTCATATAGCTAGAATGATATATACTGCAGTACCATTATTGCTCGACTTCCCGAAGAGGCGAAGAGTCAATCGCAAGGTTAATAGTTTGGAGATGCCAAGCGCAAGGTTTATAGGAGAATGAGTAGTAGGTGCCGCATCATTTATAACTAAAGTTTTTTTTCTTCAGTGGCACGTACGCAATATAAATAGGCTCATATGGAGAGAAAAGGAAACCGCTCCACTATATACATAGGCAGGACGAGCCTACACGGTTGCTTGTTGGGGTTGCTCTCTTCAGTTTTCACACTCTCTTGCACAAAACCACTGTGGCCACATCTCTAACATCCCAGCGGATCACGTCCGCTGGGGAAGGGGTGGATGCTTAGTGTAGATGCGGTCGCCTTCGCTGACGGCGAAAACCCACTGTCGGCACGTCCCGATCAGGGGTCCCCACCATTCTCTCTCACAAAGCCGCTGAGGTTGCCTTCGTCCATTGCTCACTGCCGCGACGTGGGTAGTTGCCTCCTCCCGCCACCCTCCTCTAGGTTGAGCTACGTCCCGACATCCCTCAGGTACAACTCCCTTTACAGCCGGCTTGCACCACTGCTCCAGCTGCCCACATCACTCCATGTGGATATTTCTCTACTTCTTTGCCCCTCACATACCTCTACTGGCTTCTATGTACTGTATTTGTGATGAGTTTATGTCTCATCAACTAGTCCCGGTAATCTTATTCTAATCACGCTTCTTCAATTTCTTTGCCACAGGGATGCTCAGCTCGATTTTGGTGAAACTGCACAAAATGATCCGATGGTCAAAGGGTTGCAAACTTCATTTCTTAGGAAGCGCCGACGTTGCCAGCAAATTAAAGCCTGGTTAGGGTTTACGGTTCAAGGGCTAGGGACTGCATGGATCATTTTTTTCTTTAGCTGTCTCTGTTTCAATGGCTAGGGATTGCACGAGTAGTAGTAGTACTGTACGCCTTACGCCCGCTCCCTCGCCCACGCGCGCGGTGGCTCGCAGGACGAGGAGAAAATTTTACTAGTACTCCCTTCGTTTACTCCTCGTCCCTACTACTTTGGTTAGAGAGATTATCATATTGTTTGGAATATATATGTCCTTTAGTAGATTTTAATATGAACTACTAGTACATACTCCAAACACTGATGTATATAGACGTATTTTAGAGTGTAGATTCACTCATTTTGCTCCGTATGTAGCATAAAGTTGAGATACTTATTTTGGAACGGAGGGAGCACATATTTGCTAGGATCTCTCAATCATTGAGATGCAATAGCCTGCATGTTAGTCTCCTTTGTATTTGATGAAATGTTGCAACGGGCAACCTTGGACGCAAGATACATGTAACAGAAGCTGGAAGCTTCATAGCATTGTACTATCTTGCTGATAAATTACAGTACGTACTATACAAGTAGTACTATGTAAAGAGTTAGGTGTCGCACGGTGTCAGAAAATATGGTGATAGTGTGAGGTGGGCCATGTAATCACTGAGCCTGCGTGTTTTCACTGCTCTTGCACTCCTCCGCCGTAAGAATGGAGAAAATTGTAATCTAGTAGTACCTCCTTTCGCCAAAAGCGTGGGACATCCAGCAGTCCTACCACCTCAGTAATAATGACCAATGAGCCGTCAAATCACATAGACCCAGCAGTAAGTTGGACGGACGAAGCAACCATCACTCTTGAATCCGCTTCTCCCTTCAACACAGGCGCCAGTGAGAGGTCGCGTCCGCTATGCCCGGGCATGAATGCGGCACCGATTCTTTGGAGCGGTGCTGATCGTTTCGGGCGGGAAGCACGCGCGGGCGATGGAGGGGCTTTGGGTGGGCCAGGCTGGTCAGGAGCGGGCGTGGCAGCTGTCCGCCTGTCCCTACCGGACGCCCGGAAACGAGAGGATGCACCGACTCTCGCGGCTAAAATCGTACACTACACACCATCTCTCTATAGGATTAGGTTGATCTGTCGCTCTCTCTAACACACACATGCTGTTAAAGATACACACGCACACGCACACGCACACACAGGTTCATAGTATAGGAAAATCGTGCGAGTGCGAAGCCACAGGAAGTGAGATACAAATGGAGTACGTACAAGAAGAGAAGAGGCATCTCTTAGTTGTTTGGATTAATTGTTGCATTTAGAGACAGAAATCAGGGCTTTGATTGGAGGAATGACCGGTCAAGTTTCTCCTTCTCCTCCAATCTGCTTGCACCTTGGTCCCGCTGCACCTTCTAACGTGACTTATTACACCTAGACGGAGGGAGTCGTACGAGATACGGTGGCACACTGACTTAGGTCGAATACAAGTGCCCAAAATTGTGTGCATGTTGTAATAAGGATTCACTTAAAATAGTATGTGAGCGAACAGAGGGATCAATTGGACAGTGTTCCCGAGCAGTAGCGAGATGTGTGAGGTAAGATACACCGCTGGCGCTTTGTTTGTTTCACCCTCTGACTGGTGGGACCCAACGTACTATGTGGAGAGAGGTAAGGTGACTAAGGCTGCATTATTTCTGCACCATTGTGGATAGTCTTACCACCAAAGCCACATGACACGATTATGATTTAAATCCCAATGACTCCCACACACAGAAAAACACTGCATGCTTGTCACACGAATGCAAGAATGTATAAAAGTTTATTTTCCTCTCGTTGAACACAACGGGAGGGTTGTGTAGCTGGCTAGCATGTTCGCTCATCAAACTTGAGGTCTCGGGTTCGATAACTACACTTGAGCATAATTCGTGCCAGGAGGATTCTTTGACTGGTCAAAATGGATGGATACGGAGCTATACGATCTCGTAGTGACCGTATAATCACCTCACCACGTATAAGCTGCAGCCTCGGCGCTTGTTTTCTAGGGTTTGCACTCTTCACACTCTCTCCAGTATATATATACACGCTGGAGGCTCAGCGCTTGTAGTTGCTCTCTTCACACTCTCTCACCCTCTCCAGATCTAAACAAGACTTTGTTGGCCTCTCTCTCTCCCCTCACTGCTGGTCTACTTGTAGTTGCTCTCTTCACACTCTCTCACCCTCTCCAAATCTAAACAAGACTTCCTTGGCCTCTCTCTCTCTCCCCTCACTGCTGGTCAAAGAGCCGTCCGCCGGGAAGGGAAGGAGGCTTAACGTTGTCGCCGTCGGCGAGGGAGGGAATCCACTACCGGCGCAGCTGTTCACTTTCACCCAGCAGCGGCGCGGGAGGGCCTCTGACCCCTTCTTCTTCGCCGCCGTACATAGTGTGGGTCGAACGGCCTCCGGCCGCCCACCGAACCACACCCCAAGAACCTTAAGGTATAATTTACTTATTCCACATGCATTGCTCTAGCTGCATGTGGGCTTTTTCCGCTTCTGCACTCGAATCTAGGTGTTGGATCAAACAGGAAAGTAGTGGGGAAAGTTGTATACCATGAATCTAGGACGTGGTTCAAAGAGGAAAGGAATGGGGGAAAGTAGTGGGAAAAGTTGTATAGCATGGATCTAGGACGTGGTTCAAAAAGGAAAGGAAGGGGGAAAGTAGTGGGGAAAGTTGTATCGCATGAATCTAAGACGTGGTTCAAAGAGGACATGAATGGGGGAAAGTAGTGGGGAAAGTTGTATAGCATAAATCTAGGACGTGGTTCACAGAGGAAAGGAAGTGGGGAAAGTACTAGTACAGACTGGCTATCCAGCACCTACGTTGGTCGAAAAGGGAAAACAATGACAAACGCAGTACGCACATCTGTAACGAACTGATCTTTTGTTTTGGGGACAAGGCTGTAGAGTTTGAGCAGGACTAGATTTGCTGCGCTCACATAGGGAAAGGTATCTAAAGATAACAAAACTGACCAACACAAATATGCTACTTGGTTGTTTGTTCTTTGTTGCAACAGACTGTGCATCACCCCAGTACATCGGTAGATGCACATGGTGCTGGTGCGTCCACTGTCCCGTGCAACTCTTTAGCTGTTGTTAATCTAAGGCCCTGTTTGGTTAAAAACTCCCTAGTCCCTACCTGCTTGGTTCCAGGGACTAAACATGGACTAGAGGTTATTAAATGACATGCTAAAAGACCATGTTACCCCTAGTAGTGAACTAATAGAGACAAGGTGCGATGCGTGGCAGGGGCAACTGTTGGAAAAAGTCCCAAAAAGACTCCCTCGGGGTCTTCTTTCTTTAGTCCCAAATGCCCACTTTTAGTCCCTAAAAGTCCCTCCTGTTTGGTTTAAATGGGACTGACACGGAGTTTTTGTAGTCCCTCCACCAAAACGTCCCTGTAAACAAACACCCTCTAATAATGCCGCTGGAAAATTGATGCAATGCCACAGTTAAAAGCAAATTGCATGTTTAACGAATTTTATTGTTAATATAATCTCTCTGTTAATATTAATCAATGCCACCGTTTGAGAAATGCTATTGTCTTGCTTTCTTTCCCATTTAGATAAGGTAGATGCTTCTTTTTGTTGGCTTCTGTGTCATCCACCGTTATTGACCACTAGTTGTTTCCTTTGCACCTCCGTGTAAACAGGGTTATCTACTTCACCTCGTTGCCATTGTGACCTTTTGTTGCACCGCACAAAACACTTTTGTTTTAAGAGTGTTTTGTGCAGTTCAACCAAAATGTCACACCGACAACGCTGCTTGATTGCTTGATCTTAGTGGGACTGCACAAGAGGAGATCTTACTTCCTATCCGTGTTGGCAAATTTGGTTCAGAACTTCTTCTTGTGAGTTGTTTGAATTCCGCGTCATGAGAGGTCAGTACTAGCCTTCTTTCACATGATTCTGCAGTGTGCTTTCATATGTTGTGGTACTTGTACGGTAATGTTGCTTGATTTTAGTGAACTGCACAAATGGAGACAAGACTTCCAATCTGTATGTGCACCATAATATCCCATTGAGGTAAGATAAGGGTATTTCACAACTGTTGGCCTTTATTTTGCCACTTTCATCAGAAAATTAATGTCATTGTTTAGTGCTATACTTGTGCAACCTAATTGACATGCCAAATCTTACATTGAAGGCCAAGCTTTTCTGTTATTGAACCAAGTGATGAAGGGGAAGAACAAGCGGAAGAAAAACAAAAATCAACTCCTGGTGCTGTAATGAAGCACTGGAACTGTGATGACACAAGTAATGATATAGTTTTGCATCTTAATTTATTGCTATGGCTAGCACGAGCAATTGTTTTGCCACTGATTTGATGCCACTCTTAATGTAATACGTAATTATCTCTACTTGTGCAAACAGGGATCTTCTTTGAAGATACCATATATTTTAGTGGAACTGCACAAGAAGATGTTGGAAACATTAATCTAATCGAGGAGTATATAGTAAGCATGGCCACCACAGTAGATAGCAACAGATGGTTCCGGAGAAGTGCTTCATCTGTATGCTCTACACAATAAGCCTCCTGACAAAGGTTGGTACTCCCCCACTGATTTCATCCATATGATTGAGCTTTAACATCTCTATTGGTGTTGTGCTACTGTTTAGATGCTGTCATCAAAAAGTGGTATTGTCCTTGAGAAGTGCTTCATCTGTGTTGTTTTAAATATTTCCTTTCCTTTTTTTCGAGCAAACAGGGATGCTAGCATTTAGTTATCCTCTTGTCTTTGCACAACAGGATCATCCTCCTCTGAAGAAGAATATGGAGTACGTGAAGTGAATAGTTCCGATTGTGCCAGGATGAAGAAGCCCTGTCTATCTTCTCATCAGAAGGAGCAGTTGAAGGATGGTTACATTACCCCCACAAGACCAAACTAACTTAAGCTCAAAAGGACTGACAAATCTCCATTTTCTTGCTGTGATGCGTGAGTACAATGTTGTTCTAGGATTCTTTCCGGTGAGTTCCATTTTTGTAGAAGTGTGCTCTACATGGACCATGTTGGTGCCTGTTTAAACTGTCAATTCATATTACAGTTTGCTTTATACTAATCACTTTTTTGTATTTGTGCAAACAGGGTTGCTCAGCTTGATTTCAATGGGAACTGCACAAAATGTTCATGAATGCATCGAATCATTCATTTCCACCACAAGAAAGGAGGTGCCGATAAGTTCAAGGCGTTGCAACATATAAGGGCGAAATCATACAAGCTACGCGCGAATTTGGTTGATTTTGGTGGAACTGCACAAAAAGAATAGCTGGTTTATTTAGCACGAGGTGCCATGTCAATGTCCGAACTGATGGCAAACCCTGCCCATTCCACAATCGTAGGCATTTGATATTTTGGAATGGGAAAACCTTGTCAAATTTTGCTCATTGATTTTAGAAAGAAGACATGAGTTTGATATTTTCGAATGGGACGCCCTTTGCTGTCAGCAGCGTCGATCCATTTTTTCTTTATTCTTTAGTTGTGAAGTAAATATTGGCTCTGACATGTGAATCGCTGAGATGCATAATCATCGATTGTTTTGAATGTTCTCTATGACATGTGAATCGCTGTGATTGCAATGTACAGGAACGCTAAAAAGCTGCTCAAACTCTTTGTACTCCTTCTGTTCCTTTTTACTTTGCACATTGTCCGGTAGCATACAACTGAAGTGCTCAAGTTCTCTAGCAAATGACTATCTCATGAGCTTGCTCAACCACGGAGCGCTCTTCAATCAGCCTGTAATCATAGAATTGCTCCATGATGTACAGCTCAGTGCGAGCAACCGGAGGGTAGCAGCGGTGGCCTTACTTGGACCCGAGCGGCGGCGACCTACCATGTTCTACTCTTCCTCGTTTTCTGTGTGGCGCGGCCTCGTTCGCAGCGGGGCGGGGCCTCGCCGGAGCTGGCGATGTCCTTTGTCTTGTTGCCGGCGGGCGGTGCCTCGGCGGAGTGGGGGAAATCCTCCCCCTCGTTGCCAGCAGGGTGGGGCCTCGGCGGAGCCGACGGTGTCCTCTGCCTCATTGTTGGCGCCGCGGGGCCTCGGCGGAGCAGGGCCTCGTCGGAGCCGGCATTGTCCTCTGCCTCATCCTCGGTCTCGCCAAACAGCGCCTCGGCCGCTTCATCGCCCTCTTTGTAGGCGGCCGCAGCCTCCACCATCCGCATGCGGTATCGCCAGTGCTCGAGGCGGCCCTCGCGGGCGGAGCGGTACGAGTCGAGCAGCGCCTCCTGCTCTGCCCACTCCGCTGCGATCTGCTCCTCCACCTACAGGTGCTCCTGGAGGAGATGGTGGTTGTAGGCGGCGTCGGCCTGCGCCTCCCGGAACTGCTCCTCACGCTTCTGCCTCACCGTGTCCATATATTGGGCACGGGCCTCGCCGATGGTCATGGTGCAATGCACCGGCGAGGATGGCGCGAAGGAGGGGGTTGGCGCCGGATCGTCGACTACCATGTTCTCCATTGGGACGTCGTCGTCCTCCGGCTGCCTGCCGGCTAGCCAGTCGGCAACAATGGCTGCCATCTCCTTGTGGTCCGTCGTCCACCCATCCCGAAGAGCGCTGGAGCGCGAGGAAGCCATGGTGGGCAGTAGTGGTGTGGACAAGAGAATAGGAACGGATGCGGATGACTGCGGCTATGGTCGGCGCAGTAGTTTATATAGCAATGGTGGGCGGCGGAGGGACGGACGTGTGGCGCCGGAGTAGCCGCCTCGGCAACCGTGTATCATTAATGTGGGCGGCAGAAGGACGGACGGATGACACTTGTGTCATTTGAAGGCGGAGCAATCGCATGCACCGGGAAGCGGGGCGGGCGGCACTGACCGTTTCGGGCGGAAAGTGCGTGCGGGCGAGGGAGGCGGTCTGGGTGGGCCAGGGCAGTCAGAGTCGTGCTTGGCAGCAGGTCGGTCCAGCAGCCGGACATGCTGGCTCACCAGCTACCTCGCCGAGCTGAGCGACGACAATCAGACGATGGACGTAGCTTCCAACCAGGAGCCGGCGCCACTGTCCAAGCCGGTTCATGTCGTGTTCACCATAGAGCAGGTGCGGCTGCACTTCGACGCCCTAATGGCGGAAGAGCTACCAGCGCATGAGGACCTGTGCTGCAACCTCCGTCTCCTCAACGAGCACCGGTGAACAAGCGAACGACAATGCAGTCATGGACATGTGGCCATATGATCCTGGCTTCCCGAATGAGCAGCGGGCGCTGTATCAGACCATCCGTAGGTCCCGCGAGGCCCTCTCGTCGTCCTTCGAGTTGTTGCGCTCGCCGTGGCGCCGCCGTCTCGCGTTGTCAACATGGTCAACGGACATGAGGATGAGGAGATGAGTTTACTTGGAGACGATGACAGCAAGTGCCTCCTTATTAGTATATAAAACTATATTTTTTTGCTTCCTCCTGGTTTCCTGACATCACGGTCCCACACCATTGTGAACCTATGTAGTCAATAAACGAGAGAATTGCACAAGAAGCGGGCGACAGCTGGGACCAAGCAGCTCGAGCAGTATTTGTGTTTTTGAGGTGTGAGCACTGTAGAGTTTTTCTTGAGCGACGTTTAGCCCAGATATTAATTTTTCTCCTCTGAACAACAACGAAAACATCGCTGCAGCTATTAACTGGGCGGGCTGTGGCCCGTCTAGCCCAGGCCAGATATCCAACCCAGATATTAATTTTTTTCAAGCTAAAAATGGCTAGCCCAGCTATACTTTTTTTTAGGAATACCCAGGCAAGGTCAAGTTGTTATTCTCCGCCCCGCTGGGCTGCAAATCTTTCCTAGGAGGGATGCATTAGGCTTAACAAGAAAATGGGCTTTAAGAAATAATAAATGGGATGTAGTTACAAAAACTGGGCAGTAACTATAAAAAATGCACCAAACACGTAATTACTTTATAAAATATTATTTTTGGATATTGAAAATTTTAATTTCATTAATTGTTGCATGCGCAATGTTTCGTTGGATTTTTACGTAATATAAATTTATATTGAAATTGTATTTAATCTGACTAGAAATTTCGGGATAAAAATATTTCGGATCCCATCAAAATGTGGGAAATTTTATTGAATTCTGTTTTGAACGGTTGGTTGAAATGGGTTGTACTTTTAACAAACTGTAAATGGGCTATAGTAAATTGCATTAGAATTCAAAAATGGGTTGTACATTCTTACAAATCGCAAATGGGCTATAAGTTCTCTCCCACACACTTGTGGGCCTACTAAATTGACGCGTCCCCTAAAAAAAGAAGTT
Organism: Triticum aestivum; assembly: GCF_018294505.1. Lineage (NCBI taxonomy): Eukaryota > Viridiplantae > Streptophyta > Magnoliopsida > Poales > Poaceae > Triticum > Triticum aestivum. The sequence goes on from NC_057796.1 coordinate 53,363,150, forward strand.
GACGCGTATGCAAGGCTTTGTCAACTTATTATAGTCAACACACGGTTCTAGCAGCAGTGGCCGTTGGATGTCCATCCAACGGATGCCGTGCTTCTTCTTCCATCTCGGATATTCTAGCTTCACCCGCCCAAAAAATGATTCCTCCCCCTGACATCTGGGGCGCACCGTTTCGGAAGCTGACCCGTGGGCCTACTAAGTTGGCGCGTACCAAGGGCTTTGTCAACTTAGTCAATATGAACGATTCTAGCTGCAGTGACCGTACGATGTCCATCCAACGGATGTAGTGCTTCTTCAACCTCTCGTCTTCTTGCTCCAGCCGCCCAGAGGAGCGCCGGTCGTGCCGCGTGCTCCTGCCTCCCGTGGCCGGCTGTGATGCCGCGGAGGCCTCACCGCCCCCTACTACTCCCACCGCTGGCTAGGCCATCCCTCTACTCACCCACACCCCCTATTATTCCACGGCGACGACAGCCTCACACCGCAGCCGAACCAGTGAATCCTCGTACTCCTCTCCGCGCGGGCTTCCACTGCCGCGTCTTCCCCGGCTCCGCATCGTCCCCTTCCTAGGCCTCGCCGTCGTCCACCGCCCTGGTGCTCTCGTCGCGGCGTGGTCAACGTGGTCATGGAACAGCTTCCATCGGACGTGGACTGTACGTGGAGAGGCTGACAGCTGGGTCCACGACGGCAGCAAGGAAGTGCCTCCTTATTAGTTATTACGCGGAAAATAATGATTCCTACACCTGACAGCAGGGACCCACCGGACGGGCCACCGTATTTCGCGAAAGAAACGTTTGCCCCCTGACAGCTGGGACCCACCTGACGGGCCACCGTATTGCGCGAAAAAAACGTTCCCCCTGCTGTCAGCTCGGACCCACCGGAAGTGCCTCCTTATTACGCATAAAAAATGAATACTCCCCCTGCTGGTTGGGACCCACCTTGGTGGGAGGCTGACTTGTGGGCCTACTAAGTTGACAGGGACGGAGTGCTTTGTCAACTTAGTCAATATGAACGATTCTAGCTCCAGTGACCATACGATGTCCATCCAACGGCCGTAGTGCTTCTTCAACCTCTGGTCTTGTTGCTCCAGCCGCCCAAAGCAGCGCCGGTCGTGCCGCATGCTCCTGCCTCCCGTGGCCAGCTGTGCTGCCGCGGAGGCCTCACCGCCCCATACTATTCCCACCGCTGGCCAGGCCATCCCTCTACTCACCCACACCCCTGTTATTCCGCGGCGACGGCAGCCTCACACCGCAGCGAACCAGTGAACCCTCGTACTCCTCTACGTGTGGGCATCCACTGCCGCGTCTTCCCCAGCTCCGCGTCGTCCCCTTCCTAGGCCTCGCCGTCGTCCACCGCCATGGTGCTCTCGACACGGCGTGGTCAACGTGGTTAAGGAACGGCTTCCATCGGACGTGGACTGTACGTGCAGAGGCTGACAGCTGGGTCCACGGCCGCAGCAAGGAAGTGCCTCCTTATTACGCGCAAAATAATTATTCCTCCACCTGATAGCGGGGACCCACCGGACGGGCCACCGTATTTCGCAAAAAAACGTTCCCCCCTGACTGCTGGGACCCACCAGCTACATCTTCGCACGCAAGGAAGTGCGTCCGGGCAAAAAAATGATTCGCCCCCTGACTACTGGGACCCACCAGCTACATCTTCGTAGGCAAGTGCCTGACAGTCGGGACCCACCTGGTCGAAGCGTACGTAGCGTTGTCATTCTGGTCGCGAACGTGTACGTACATACTAGTGGATGTAGAGGCGCGCGCACGTGTCGTAGTAGAGGCGCGCACGTAGCATGTACACGTACGTACAGCGGCCAGTGTGCAAGAAAGAAAATACGGCCACGTACGTACATACGGGCAGGGTCTCGAACGCCTACTCGCGCATACGTACGGCCAGGGCTTGTGTACATGGCTGGGTCGGAACGGAGAAACAACGTCGTCGTCGTGTTCATGGGGAGGCAACGGAATGCGTCGTGTTCATCGGGAGGCAACGGAACGCGTGGGAGCCAACCGGCTTGGACGGAACAGCCGATGGAAACGAGGCCTGGCGTACCGCAGAACGGAGGAAAAGGCCATGTGTTCGACCGGCCACGTTCGAAACGGGATCCTGTTCATCGGGAGGGGTCTGGCATACCGCAAAACGGAGGAAACGGACCTCCTACGGTCGAAACGGGGGTCATGTTGATCGGGAGGGGTGTGGCATACCGCAAAACGGAGGAAACGGACTTGTGTTGGAGCGCTATGGTCGAAACGGGGGTCCTGTTCATTGGGAGGGGTGTGGCGTACCGCAAAACGGGACTCCACGGGATACTGTTCATCTCCACCGTTGACCCCCTCCAGCCTCCACGGGCTACTGTTCATCCACCGTCGACCTCCTCCAGCCTCCACCTGCGATTGTTCATCCACGAGCTCCTGTTCATCCAGCCTCCACCGCGCGCTACTCCACCGACTACTGTTCAACCAGCCCTCTCCACGGGCTCCTGTTCAACCACCCCTCCACGGGCTACTGTTCATCTTGCCCTCCACCTTCTACTGTTCATCATGCCCTCCACGGGGTGGTCCTGTTCATCCTGCCCTCCACGGGGTCGTCTTCATCCAGCCCCAACCGGCTTGAACGATCGGGGTCCTGTTCATCCACCCCACCGGGAACTGTTCATCCAAACCCCCCAGCAACGCTCACTGTTCATCCAAAGGAAACGCCACGGGGTCCTGTTCATCCACCCCACCGGGAACTGTTCATCCAAACCCCCCAGCAATGCTCACTGTTCATCCAGAGGCAGCATCGATTGGCTTCAGTTAGTAGCAGTAGTGAAGGAATCGCTCGATCGGGTTCAGTTAACAGCCCTTGATCGATCGCTCGGGTTCAGTAACGCGTAGCCTGCAGTGCAATCACTCGGGTTCAGTTAGAGCCCAACGCCTTGCACCCACGCGCGTGCGTGTACGAGAGAAACGCGCATCGCTCTCGGCCCCGACGACCCACCGTAACCGGGAACACCCCGATATTTTCCTCGCCCTCGCTTCTACCACGGTTTTTTCCGTCATGGACGGCCCAAAGAATGTCATGCAGCTGCGTCTCCGGCCCGCCCAGGACGAAAAGCCCATTTTCTGTCATGATTTTTTGTCATAGAAGTAGGACCCCACCACATCTATGATGATACCGGGTTTTGTCACAATTATCGTCATAGAAGTGTCATAAGTATGACAGAAAAGATTTTCGTTCGGCCCAAAATGTCACGGATGTGTCTTTTTTTTGTAGTGAAGGCCAAGACCCGCCGTTTACCGGACGTTGGAAGGCCACCTCCACATATGACGTGTATATGGTGGACACACCCAAAGAGGATGACGACGACGGCAAGAAGGATCCGGTTGAGGACAAGCCTGCTGAAGCACCTCCAAAGCATCGACGTCAGCGGCGCCGCTCAAAATCGCATCGCGAAAAAGACAGCAATACCGGCACCAGAGACAATAACACTCCGGAGAATGCCGAAGACCCCGAAGCCCCTGTCGAGCCAACATCCGAACAGGATGACTGGGAGGATTGGCAAGTTAACCCCGATGATCCGGTCGGGAACGAGGATTCGGAGGATAGTAACTATCTACTGATCTCTGGGGACGATGTGAGCCTCGGTGACGAAGACTTCATCATGCCAGAGGAACCCCTTGAGCAAGAGCGCTTTAAGAGCCAGCTAATCGCTACTGCGAGAAGCCTAAAAAAGAAGCAGCAACAACTCCATGCCGAACAGGATACGCTCAATGAAAGATGGACTAAAGTCCTGGCAGCCGAAGAATACGGCCTCGAACGCCCAACAAAGAGCTACCCGAAGCGCAAACTACTACCGCAATTTGACGACGAGGCCCTCGAGCCAATACCACCAAAGTATAAACCTGCTGATGAACCTGACCGACCACCACGTGGGCGGGACAGAGCGGCTACTCACGCCGAACAACAGCCCGCACCTCCCCGCCGTAGAGGCAAGGAGGTCGCAGCTACGGGCTAGACCTACGACCTGCGTAAAGACCTGGACCAGATCAATCTACGGATCGAGGGGGCGTGCTCCAACGCAAGAAGACGGTCACCAGGCCCGGCGTGTGATACGTCTCCAACGTATCTATAATTTTTTTATTGTTCCATGCTATTATATATTCTGTTTTGGATGTTTAATGGGCTTATTTATACACTTTTATATTATTTTTGGGACTAACCTATTAACCGGAGGCCCAGCCCAAATTGCTGTGTTTTTGCCTATTTCAGTGTTTCGCAGAAAAAGGATATCAAACGAAGTCCAAATGGAATGAAACCTTCGGGAGCGTGATTTTTGGAACAAACGTGATCTAGAGGACTTGGAGTGGACGTCAAGCAACCAACGAGGCGGCCATGAGGCAAGGGCGCGCCTACCCCCCCCCCCCAGGCACGCCCTCCACCCTCGTGGGCCCCTCGTGGCTCCACCGACCTACTTCTTCCTTCTATATATACCTACGTACCCCCAAACCATCGAGGAGCACCCCGAAAACCTAATTCCACCGCCGCAACCTTCTGTACCCATGAGATCCCATCTTGGGGCCTTTTCCGGTGTCCTGCCGAAGGGGGCATCGATCATCGAGGGCTTCTACATCAACACCATAGCCTCTCCGATGATGTGTGAGTAGTTTACCTCAGACCTTCGGGTCCATAGTTATTAGCTAGATGGATTCTTCTCTCTTTTTGGATATCAATACAAAGTTCTCCTCGATTCTCTTGGAGATCTATTCGATGAAATCTTCTTTTGCGGTGTGTTTGTCGAGATCCGATGAATTGTGGGTTTATGATCCAGATTATCTATGAACAATATTTGAATCTTCTTTGAATTCTTTTTTGTATGATTGGTTATCTTTTCAAGTCTCTTCGAATTATCAGTTTGGTTTGGCCTACTAGATTGATCTTTCTTGCAATGGGAGAAGTGCTTAAATTTGGGTTCAATTTTGCGGTGCTCGATCCCAGTGACAGTAGGGGAAACGACATGTATTGTATTGTTGCCATCGAGGATAAAAAGATGGGGTTTATATCATATTGCATGAGTTTATCCCTCTACATCATGTCATCTTGCTTAAAGCGTTACTCCGTTCTTATGAACTTAATACTCTAGATGCATGCTGGATAGCGGTCGATGTGTGGAGTAATAGTAGTAGATGCAGGCAGGAGTCGGTCTACTTGTCACGGACGTGACGCCTATATACATGATCATGCCTAGATATTCTCATAATTATGCTCAATTCTATCAATTGCTCGACAGTAATTTGTTCACCCACCATAATACTTATGCTATCTTGAGAGAAGCCACTAGTGAAACCTATGGCCCCCGGGTCTATTTTCCATCATATAAGTTTCCCGTTATTTCCATTACTGTTTACTTTGCTTTCTTTACTTTTACTCTTTATCATAAAAATACCAAAAATATTATCTTATCATCTCTATCAGATCTCACTCTCGTAAGTGACCGTGAAGGGATTGACAACCCCTTTATCGCGTTGGTTGCGAGGTTCTTATTTGTTTGTGTAGGTGCAAGGGACTTGAGCGTGACCTCCTACTGGATTGATACCTTGGTTCTCATAAATTGAGGGAAATACTTATGCTACTTTACGGCATCACCCTTTCCTCTTCAAGGGAAAACCAACGCAGTGCTCAAGAGGTAGCAGCGTGACAACCACAATCTCACCTGGGCAGAAAATCGCATACGGACTTCATCCGAACTGCACCGTGACATCGCCCGATACAGAGGCGCCGCACACCCCTTATGCTTCACTGACGAGGTAATGGAGCACCAGTTCCCAGAAGGGTTTAAACCCATGAACATTGAATCATACGATGGAACAACAGATCCCGTAGTACGGATTTAAGATTTTCTTCTCCATATCCACATGGCTCGCGGTGATGATCTTGATGCCATCAAATACCTCCCACTAAAATTAAAGGGACCAGCTTGACACTGGTTAAACAGCCTCCCAGAAAACTCCATTGGTAGCTGGGAAGATTTGGAAGATGCCTTCAGAGACAACTTCCAAGGTACCTATATATGTTCGGCCCCCGGATGCCGACGACCTCAGTCACATAGTCAAGCAACCAGGAGAGTCAGCTCGAAAACTCTGGACCAGGTTCTTAATTAAAAAGAACCAAATTGTCGATTGTCCGGACGCCGAAGCCCTTGCAGCCTTTAAGCACAGCATCCGTGACGAGTGGCTCGCTCGACACCTCGGCCAAGAAAAACCGAAGTCTATGGCAGCTCTCACCGCACTCATGACCCGCTTTTGCGCGGGAGAAGATAGCTGGTTAGCCCGTAGAAGCAATAGTACCAGTGATCTTGATACCTCCGAAGTCAGAGACGGCAACGGCAAACCACGGCGCAACAAGCATAGCGTCGAAGCAACAATGAAAATACTGAAGACACGGCGGTCAACGCCGAATTCAGTGGCTCTAAACCCGGTCAACGAAAGAGGCCATTCAAAGGAAACAAAGATGGTCCATCTAGTCTGGACCGAATATTAGATCGGCCTTGCCAGATCCATGGCACCCCTGACAAGCCTGCCAATCATACCAACAGAAACTGTTGGGTCTTTAAGCAGGCCGGTAAGCTAAACACCGAACATAAGGGGAAAGGGCCGCCCAGCGAGGATGACGATGAAGAGCCTCGCACAACGAACACAGGGGGGCAAAAGAAATTCCCCCCTGAGGTGAAAACGGTGAACATGATCTATGTAACTCACATCCCCAAGCGGGAGCGGGAGCGCACACTAAGGGACGTTTATGCCATAGAGCCAGTCGCCCCAAAATTCAACCCATGGTCAGCCTGTCCGATCACTTTCGATCGCAGAGACCATCCGACCAGTATCCGTCATGGAGGTTCGGCAGCCTTGGTCCTCGACCCAATTATCAACGGATTCCATCTCACGCGAGTCCTTATGGACGGCGGTAGCAGTCTTAACCTGCTTTATCAGGACACTGTCCGTAAAATGGGTATTGATCCATCAAGAATCAAACCCACCAAAACCACCTTCAAAGGAGTGATACCCGGCATAGAGGCCTGTTGCACAGGATCCATAACGCTGGAAGTCGTCTTCGGCTCACCGGATAACTTTCGGAGCGAAGACTTGATCTTCGACATCGTCCCGTTCCGCAGTGGCTATCACGCACTGCTCGGACGAACCGCTTTCGCCCGTTTCAATGCAGTCCCGCACTACGCTTATCTAAAGCTCAAGATGCCAGGACCGCGTGGCGTTATAACAGTCAATGGAAATATGGAGCGCTCCCTCCGTACTGAGGACCATACTGCGGCCTTCGCAGCCGAAGTACAGGGTGGCCTCATTAGGCCGAATACTACGTCGGCAGTCAAGCCCCTGGACACTGTCAAGCGAGTCCGGTCTACCCTGCAGAATGGCAGTCCGTCTCATCTAGAGCTAGATTAGCAATTCAGCCTTCGTCAAAGCCCAAACCTGATAGCGGCACACGTACCGCGCGTACATAACTACGCATTGAAGATACCATGGGCAAGGAGGGAGGCTTACTAAACTTAAGGTCCACAATACGGTTCGACCCTATCCGGACCCTCAAATTCTTCTTTTTCTTCTTCCTTTTATTTTTTCAGGTTCTTTACAACCTGCATCACTTTTCGGTGGTACCAAGGGCCCTTTCCAGGCCCCTCACGTATACTCGATTTTTTATCCCTCAAAGGATCATACAACAAGGTGAAAAGCGGCATAGACGTGCGGCAGAACGTCCATAGGATCTTCAAGATCATCTTAGGACCTATATACAGCTTTCCCTTGTACTCAGCATGTAAAATAGCCTCGATGCTTATCACATCCTCTGTAAAAATGCGTCTCAACGTACCAATGAGACTATAATGAAAACAGTTTTGCCCAACCTTGTTCGGTATTGGCTTATTTCTTAATCTGTTCTCCTCCTTTACGTCAGATTGGCATGTACGCCTCGGTACGACTTAAATCGCCAGGGGCTTTCTTCAGCCATATATATTTGCAAAAACAGAAAGTACGAACACTCTCAGGGTATACTTTGGCGTCCCGAATACTGCATTATATGCATCGGCTCCGAATCATGTCTTTGGTCAATAGTTGGGATGCCCGGCTCCTGTGTTTGCTCCTTACTTTCCGCTAGGTCGGCTAAGATAGTAAAGGGAGAACTACAGCGATTGTGTTTCTGGTTCGTCCGGTCAAGCACCTCAGTAGAGAAAGCCGAAAACTGACTGTCATGATGCGGCGAGAGCTGGTCAGCAATTCGGCGACTTACTAAACTCTAGCGAGTTTTTCCGTATTACACGAAGGACTAGCCCTTTCCAGTCACGCGCTTAAGGCATCTAAGTCCAGGTAGTTGCATACGCACCAGGGGCTACATTACAGTCCAATTGTCAAACTCCTATGGCTAAGTGAAAGTGTTAAAGCCGCATAGTCTGATTGTCTGGTTCACTACGTAAATCACTGCTACCTCTTGAGCATGCGTTGGTTTTTCCCTTGAAGAGGAAAGGGTGATGCAGCAAAGTAGCGTAAGTATTTCCCTCAGTTTTTGAGAACCAAGGTATCAATCCAGTAGGAGGCCACACTCAAGTCCCTCGTACCTACACAAACAAATAAGAACCATGCAACCAACGCGATAAAGGGGTTGTCAATCCCTTCACGACCACTTGCAAAAGTGAGATCTGATATAGATGATAAGATAATATTTTTGGTATTTTTATGATAAAGATTAAAAGTAAAGATTGCAAAATAAACGGTGACAGAAATGGCTCGTTGTCGGGAGATTAATATGATGGAAGATAGACCTGGGGGCCATAGGTTTCACTAGTGGCTTCTCTCAAGATAGCATAAGTATTATGGTGGGTGGACAAATTACTGTCGAGCAATTGATAGAAAAGTGCATAATTATGAGAATATATAGGCATGATCATGTATATAGGCATCACGTCCGCAACAAGTAGACCGACTCATGCCTGCTGATACGTCTCCAACGTATCTATAATTTTTTATTGTTCCATGCTATATTATATTCTGTTTTGGATGTTTAATGGGCTTTATTATACACTTTTATATTACTTTTGGGACTAACCTATTAACCGGAGGCCCAGCCCAAATTGCTGTTTTTTGCCTATTTCAAAGTTTCGCAGAAAAAGAATATCAAACGGAGTCCAAACGGAATGAAACCTGCGGGGACGTGATTTTCGGACCAAACGTGATCCAGAGGACTTGGAGTCCATGTAAAGAAAGCAACGAGGAGAGCACAAGGCAGGGGGCGCGCCTACCCCCCCTGGGCGCGCCCTCCACCCTCATGGGGCCCATGTTGCTCCACCGACGTACTTCTTCCTCCTATATATATCTACGTACCCCCAAACCATCAGAGGCATCCACGAAAACCTAATTCCACCGCCGCAACCTTCTGTACCCGTGAGATCCCATCTTGGGGCCTTTTCCGGCGCTCTGCCGGAGGGGGAATCGATCACGAAGGGCTTCTACATCAACACCATAGCCTCTCCGATGATATGTGAGTAGTTTACCTCAGACCTTCGGGTCCATAGTTATTAGCTAGATGGCTTCTTCTCTCTCTTTGGATCTCAATACAAAGTTCTCCACAATTCTCGTGGAGATCTATTCGATGTAATCTTCTTTTGCAGTGTGTTTGTCGAGACCGATGAATTGTGGGTTTGATCAAGTTTATCTATGAACAATATTTGAATCTTCTCTGAATTCTTTTATGTATGATTGGTTATCTTTGCAAGTCTCTTCGAATTATCAGTTTGGTTTGGCCTACTAGATTGATCTTTCTTGCAATGGGAGAAATGCTTAGCTTTGGGTTCAAAACAAGATGGGGTTTATATCATATTGCATGAGTTTATCCCTCTACATCATGTCATCTTACTTAAAGCATTACTCTGTTCTTATGAACTTAATACTCTAGATGCATGCTGGATAGCGGTCGATGTGTGGAGTAATAGTAGTAGATGCAGAATCGTTCCGGTCTACTTATCACGGACGTGATGCCTATATACATGATCATACCTAGATATTCTCATAACTATGCTCAATTCTATCAATTGCTCGACAGTAATTTGTTCACCCACCGTAATACTTATGCTCTTGAGAGAAGCCACTAGTGAAACCTATGGCCCCCGGGTCTATTTTCCATCATATTAATCTTCCATCAACTATCTATTTCTATTGCCCTTTATTTAACTTTGCATCTTTATTTACTCTTTATCATAAAAATACCAAAATATTATCTTATCATATCTATCAGATCTCACTCTCGTAAGTGACCGTGAAGGGATTGACAACCCCTTTATCGCGTTGGTTGCGAGGTTCTTATTTGTTTGTGTAGGTGGGTGGGACTCGAGCGTGGTCTCCTACTGGATTGATACCTTGGTTCTCAAAAACTGAGGGAAATACTTACGCTACTTTACTGCATCACCCTTTCCTCTTCAAGGGAAAACCAACGCAGTGCTCAAGAGGTAGCAAGAAGGATTTCTAGCGCCGTTGCTGGGGAGTCTATGCACAATTCAAGACATACCAAGTACCCATCACAAACCCTTATCCCTCGCATTACATTATTTGCCATTTGCCTCTCATTTTCCTCTCCCCCACTTCACCCTTGCCGTTTTATTCGCCTTTTCTTCACCTTCTTCCCGTATGTCTTTTTGTTTGTGTTTCCATGTGCCTTCTATTTGCTTGCATCTTTGCTTGCTAAAAATCTATTGATATGGATCCACTTAAAGTGTTCTACTTAGATCATCTTCGATCATTATGCGCTCGTGCTGAAACCCCAACTAGCATGCTCATTTTGTGCGTCACCGTTTGTCTGAAAAAGGGAGACTCTTATGGAATCAATTAAACAGATTGCTGTGTTATGCTTGGAATCTTTGTGAAATTTGTGATTTTACTTTTTGCTCTAAGAACCCTAAAAAACACCTTCCCTCCTTTGTGAGTTTAATGAAAATGAAATCTTATCTTCTTATGCAAAGGGTGTTTATAGTTACTATGATATCGAACAAATTGAAGGATTTGTTTCTTTTAAGGGTGCTTATGAAGTTGCTTCTTTGATTGAAAAGTATGATATTACTCTCTACGAATCTGAAAATTTTGACACACTTAAATATTGCTATGAAAACTATGCTCATAATGTCTATGTCAAAGAATTTATTGAGAGAATGACCGTTGCTTTGGAAGAAAATAATGATACGCATGAATCTATAGATAATGATGATTCCGATGATTTGATTGAAATATCCCTTGATGAACATGGTGCTTGCTATTCTAGTGGCCATGATGCCAATATTTATGAAGATGAATTTGCTATAGTTCCTTATGTTAAACATGAGATCGTTGCTATTGCACCCATACTTGGTAGTTCCTTTGATGAAAAGCATGATTGCAATGATGTTATTATAAATTCTCTTAATGCCAATTGTGTTAATAATATGCAAAACCCTAAGCTTGGGGATGCTAGTTTTTCTATGTCTACTATTTGTTGCAATGATCATGATTGGGGAGATTCTTCTTATGATCTTGAAAATTTATTTAAGCCCCATGATGAATATGAGATTGATAGTAGTGTTTGCAATAATATTGAAAGTGGGTTTGGAAGAGTGTCAACTTTAGATCCCACATATTTGGAGAATGTTCAATCTTATGAAGTTTTTGATAAAAATGGGTTTGGAGAGGTCATGACTTTAGTTAATGTTAATCCCACTATTTTGGAAGAGTGTCAACTTTGCATACATGTGGATCGTGTTAAGAATATGTTTTGTGATAGCTATATTGTTGAATTTTCTTATGATCCTACATGTAATTATTATGGGAGAGGAAAATATGGTTGTAGAAATTTTCATGTTACTAAATTACCTCTCGTTATGTTGAGGTTGCTATTGTTTCCTTCCGCTTCCTTGCATATGCTAGTTTTTGCTTGCCTTGATAATTTGTTTGACTATAAGATGCCTATGCATAGGAAGTATGTTAGACTTAGATGTGATTTTCACATGTTTAATGATGCTCTCTTTGTGCTTCAATTCTTGTCTTTCTTGAGAGCATCATTGAAATCTCAATGCCTAGCTAGGGGCGTTAAACGAGAGCGCTTGTTGGGAGGCAACCCAATTTTATTTTAGTTTTTTACCTTTTGCTTCTGTTTAGGAATAAATATTTGATCTAGCCTCTGGTTAGATTTTTTTATGTTTTAATTAGTGTTTGTGCCAAGTTAAACCTATAGGATCTTCTTGGGTGATAGTTATTTGATCTTGCTGAAAATTCCAGAAACTTTCTGTTCACGAAAACAATTGGTAAAAATCACCAGAACGAGATAAAATACTGATTCCAATTGCAGCAGATCAATAAACAAATTGCCTAGGTCGTCCTATTTTGGTAGATTTTTCTGAGTTCCAGAAGTTTCTGTTAGTTACAGATTACTACAGACTGTTCTGTTTTTGACAGATTCTGTTTTTCGTGTGTTGTTTGCTTATTTTGATGAATCTATGGCTAGTAAAAGAGTTTATAAACCATAGAGAAGTTGTAATACAGTAGGTTTAACATCAATATAAATAAAGAATGATTTCAATACAGTACCTTGAAGTGGTGTTTTTTTCTTTCACTAACGGAGCTCACGAGATTTTCTGCCAAGTTTTGTGTTGTGAAGTTTTCAAGTTTTGGGTAAAAGATTTGATGGATTATGGAACAAGGAGTGGCAAGAGCCTAAGCTTGGGGATGCCCATGGCACCCCAAGATAATCTAAGGACACCAAAAAGCCAAAGCTTGGGGATGCCCCGGAAGGCATCCCCTCTTTCGTCTACTTCCATCCGTAACTTTACTTGGAGCTATATTTTTATTCACCACATGATATGTGTTTTGCTTGGAGCGTCTTGTATGATTTGAGTCTTTGATTTTTAGTTTACCACAATCATCCTTGCTGTACACACCTTTTGAGAGAGACACACATAAATCGGAATTTATTAGAATACTCTATGTGCTTCACTTATATTTTTTGAGCTATATAGTTTTGCTCTAGTGCTTCAATTATATCTTTTAGATCACGACGGTGGATTTGTTTTATAGAAACTATTGATCTCTCATGCTTCACTTATATTATTTTGAGAGTCTTAAAACAGCATGGCAATTTGCTTTAATTATAATATCATGAGAAATTTGATGCTTGATAATTGTTTTGAGATATAAAGGTGGTAATATCATAGTTGTGCTAGTTGAGTAATTGTGGAATTGAGAAATACTTGTGTTGGAGTTTGTGATTCCCGTAGCATGCACGTATGGTGAACCGTTATGTAACGAAGTCGGAGCATGAGGTATTTATTGATTGTCATCCTTTGTGTGGCGGTCGGGATCGCGCGATGGTTAACTCCTACCAACCCTTCCCCTAGGAGAATGCGTAGTAGTACTTTGCTTCGAGGGCTAATAAATTTTTGCAATAAGTATATGAGTTCTTTATGACTAATTTGAGTCCATGGATTATACGCACACTTACCTTTCCGCAATTTTCTAGCCTCCTCGGTACCGTGCATTGCCCTTTCTCACCTTGAGAGTTGGTGCAAACTTCGCTGGTGCATCCAAACCCCGTGATATGATACGCTCTATCACACATAAACCTCCTTATACCTTCCTCAAAACAGCCACCATATCTACCTATTATGGCATTTCCATAGCCATTCCGAGATATATTTCCATGCAACTTTCCACCGTTTCGTTTATCATGACACGCTCCATCATTGTCATATTGCTTTGAATGATCATGTAGTTGACATCGTATTTGTGGCAAAGCCACCGTTCATAATTCTTTCATACATGTCGCTCTTGATTCATTGCATATCCCGGTACACCTCCGGAGGCATTCACATAGATTCATATCTTGTTCTAAGTATCGAGTTGTAATTCATGAGTTGTAAGTAAATAAAAGTGTGATGATCATCTTTATTAGAGCATTGTCCCAAGTGAGGAAAGGATGATGGAGACTATGATTCCCCCACAAGTCGGGATGAGACTCGGGACTAAATAAAAAAAAAAAGAGGCCATGAAAAAAAGGAAAAGGCCCAAAAAAGAAAAAATGAGAGAAAAAGAGAGAAGGGACAATGTTACTATCCTTTTACCACACTTGTGCTTCAAAGTAGCACCGTGATCTTCATGATAGAGAGTCTCTCATTTTGTCACTTTCATATACTAGTGGGAAATTTCATTATAGAACTTGGCTTGTATATTCCAATGATGGGCTTCCTCAAATGCCCGAGGTCTTCGTGAGCAAGCAAGTTGGATGCACACCCACTTAGTTTCTTTTGTTTGAGCTTTCATACACTTATAGCTCTAGTGCATCCGTTGCATGGCAATCCCTACTCCTTGCATTGACATCAATTGATGGGCATCTCCATAGCCCGTTGATTAGCCTCGTCGATGTGAGAATTTCTCCTTTTTTGTCTTCCCACATAACCCCTATCATTATTCCACCATAGTGCTATATCCATGGCTTGCGCTCATGTATTGCGTAAAAGTTGAAAAGGCTGAAGCGCGTTAAAAAGTATGAACCAATTGCTTGGCTAAAACCGGGATTGTACATTATATGAATATTTTGTGTGGGGAAGATGGAGCATAGCCAGACTATATGATTTTGTAGGGATAACTTGCTTTGGCTATGTTATTTTGATAAGACATAATTGCTTGGTTAGCATGCTTGAAGTATTATTGTTTTTACGTCAACATCAAACTTTTATCTTGAATCATATCGAATCTGAACATTCGTGCCACAATAAGAAGAATTACATTGAAATTATGCTAAGTAGCATTCCATATCAAAAATTCTGTTTTTATCATTTACCTACTCGAGGACGAGCAGGAATTAAGCTTGGGGATGCTTGATACGTCTCCAACGTATCTATAATTTTTTATTGTTCCATGCTATATTATATTCTGTTTTGGATGTTTAATGGGCTTTATTATACACTTTTATATTATTTTTGGGACTAACCTATTAACCGGAGGCCCAGCCCAAATTGCTGTTTTTTGCCTATTTCAGAGTTTTGCAGAAAAAGAATATCAAACGGAGTCCAGACGGAATGAAACCTTCGGGAACGTGATTTTCGGAACAAACGTGATCCAGAGGATTGGAGTCCACATAAAGAAAGCAACGAGGAGAGCACGAGGCAGGGGGCGCGCCTACCCCCCTGGGCGCGCCCTCCACCCTCGTGGGGCCCATGTTGCTCCACCGACGTACTTCTTCCTCCTATATATACCTACGTACCCCCAAACCATCAGAGGCATCCATGAAAACCTAATTCCACCATCGCAACCTTCTGTACCCGTGAGGTCCCATCTTGGGGCCTTTTCCGGCACTCCGCCGGAGGGGGCATTGATCATGGAGGGCTTCTACATCAACACCATAGCCTCTCCGATGATGTGTGAGTAGTTTACCTCAGACCTTCGGGTCCATAGTTATTAGCCAGATGGCTTTTCTCTCTCTTTGGATCTCAATACAAAGTTCCCCACGATTCTCGTGGAGATCTATTCGATGTAATCTTCTTTTGCGGTGTTTTGTTGAGACCGATGAATTGTGGGTTTATGATCAAGTTTATCTATGAACAATATTTGAATCTTCTTTGAATTCTTTTATGTATGATTGGTTATCTTTGCAAGTCTCTTCAAATTATCAGTTTGGTTTGGCCTACTAGATTGATCTTTCTTGCAATGGGAGAAGTGCTTAGCTTTGGGTTCAATCTTGCGGTGTCCTTTCCCAGTGACAGCAGGGGCAGCAAGGCACGTATTGTATTGTTGCCATCGAGGATAACTATATGGGGTTTATATCATATTGCATGAGTTTATCCCTCTACATCATGTCATCTTACTTAAAGCATTACTTTGTTCTTATGAACTTAATACTCTAGATGCATGCTGGATAGCGGTCGATGTGTGGAGTAATAGTAGTAGATGCAGAATCGTTTCGGTCTACTTATCACGGACGTGATGCCTATATACATGATCATACCTAGATATTCTCATAACTATGCTCAATTCTATCAATTGCTCGACAGTAATTTGTTCACCCACCATAATACTTATGCTCTTGAGAGAAGCCACTAGTGAAACCTATGGCCCCCGGGTCTCTTTTCCATCATATTAATCTTCCATCAACTAGCTATTTCTATTGCCGTTTATTTTACTTTGCATCTTTATTTACTCTTTATCATAAAAATACCAAAAATATTATCTTATCATATCTATCAGATCTCACTCTCGTAAGTGACCGTGAAGGGATTGACAACCCCTTTATCGCGTTGGTTGCGAGGTTCTTATTTGTTTGTGTAGGTGCGTGGGACTCAAGCGTGGTCTCCTACTGGATTGATACGTTGGTTCTCAAAAACTGAGGGAAATACTTACGCTACTTTACTGCATCACCCTTTCCTCTTCAAGGGAAAACCAACGCAGTGCTCAAGAGGTAGCACCTGCATCTACTACTATTACTCCACACATCGACCGCTATCCAGCATGCATCTAGAATATTAAGTTCATAAGAACAAATTAACGCATTAGGCAAGATGACATGATGTAGAGGGATAAACTCAAGCAATATGATATAAACCCCATCTTTTTATCCTCGATGGCAACAATACAATACATGTCGTTTCCCCTACTGTCACTGGGATCGAGCACCGCATGATTGAACCCAAAGCTAAGCACTTATCCCATTGCAAGAAAGATCAATCTAGTAGGCCAAACCAAACTGATAATTCGATGAGACTTGCAAAGATAACCAATCATACATAAAAGAATTCAGAGAAGATTCAAATATTGTTCACAGATAATCTTGATCATAAACCCACAATTCATCGGATCTCGACAAACATACCGCAAAAAGAGTTACACCAAATAGATCTCCAAGAAGATCGAGGAGAACTTTGTATTGAGATCCAAAGAGAGAGAAGAAGCCATCTAGCTAATAACTATGGACCCGAAGGTCTATGGTAAACTACTCACACATCATCGGAGAGGCTATGGTGTTGATGTAGAAGCCCTTCGTGATCGATTCCCCCTCCGGCAGAGCGCCGGAAAAGGCCCCAAGATGGGATCTCACGGGTACAGAAGGTTGCGGCGGTGGAAATAGGGTTTTGTGGTGCTCCTTGATGGTTTCGGGGTACGTAGGTATATATAGGAGGAAGAAGTAGGCCGGTGGAGCCACGAGGGGCCCATGAGGGTGGGGGGGCGCCCAGGGGGGCAGGCGCGCCTCCCTGCCTCGTGGCCTCCTCGTTGGTTTCTTGACGTCCACTCCAAGTCCTCTAGATCACGTTTGTTCCAAAAATCACGGTCCCGAAGGTTTCATTCCGTTTGGACTCCGTTTGATATTCCTTTTCTGCGAAACACTGAAATAGGCAAAAAAACAGCAATTTGCACTGGGCCTTGGGTTAATAGGTTAGTCCCAAAAATAATATAAAAGTGTATAAATAAGCCCATTAAACATCCAAAACAGAATATATAATAGCATGGAGCAATCAAAAATTATAGATACGTTGGAGACGTATCAAGCATCCCCAAGCTTAATTCCTGCTCGTCCTCGAGTAGGTAAATGATAAAAACAGAATTTTTGATGTGGAATGCTACTTAGCATATTCTTCAATGTAATTTTCTTTATTGTGTCAAGAATGTTCAAATCCGAAAGATTCAAGATAAAAGTTTAATGTTGACATAAAAATAATAATACTTCAAGAATACTAACCAAGCAATTATGTCTTCTCAGAATAACATAGCCAAAGAAAGCTCATCCCTACAAAATCATATAGTTTGGCCATGCTTCATTTTTATAATGAAAAATTCCCACTAGTATATGAAAGTGACAAAACAAGAGACTCTCTATCATAAAGATCATGGTGCTACTTTGAAGCACAAGTGTGGAAAAAGGATAGTAGCATTGTCCCTTTTTATTTCTCTTATTTTTTTCTTTTTTCCCCTCTTTTTTGGGCCTTTCCCCTTTTTTGGCCTTTCTCTCTTTTTTTTATTTGGGACAATGCTCTATTAATGATGATCATCGCACTTCTATTTATTTACAACTCGATACTAGAACAAAGTATGACTCTATATGAATGCCTCCGGCGGTGTACCGGGATATGCAATGAACCAAGAGTGACATGTATGAAATAATATGCATGGTGGCTTTGCCACAAATACGATGTCAACTACATGATCATGCAAGGCAATATGACAATGATGAAGCGTGTCATAATAAACGGAACGGTGGAAAGTTGCATGGCAATATATCTCGGAATGGCTATGGAAATGCCATAATAGGTAGGTATGGTGGCTGTTTTGAGGAAGATATAAGGAGGTTTATGTGTCATAGAGCATATCGTAACACGGGGTTTGGATGCACTGGCGAAGTTTGCACCAACTCTCAAGGTGAGAAAGGGCAATGCACGGTACCGAAGAGGCTAGCAATGATGGAAGGTTGAGAGTGCGTATAGTCCATGGCCTCAACATTAGTCATAAAGAACTCACATACTTATTGCAAAAATCTACAAGTCATCAAAAACCAAGCACTACATGCATGATCCTAGGGGGATAGATTGGTAGGAAAAGACCATCGCTCATCCCCGACCGCCACTCATAAGGATGACAATCAAAGAACACCTCATGTTTCAAAATTTGTTACACAACGTTTACCATACGTGCATGCTACGGGACTTGCAAACTTCAACACAAGTATTTCTCAAATTCACAACTACTCAGCTAGCACAACTTTAATATTACCACCTTTATATCTCAAAACAACTATCAAGTATCAAACTTCTCTTAGTATTCAATGCACTTTAAAGTTTTTATCTTGGATGCCTATCATATTAGGAATAATTTTATAACCAAAGCAAATTACCATGCTGTTCTAAAGGACTCTCAAAATAATATAAGTGAAGCATGAGAGATTAATAATTTCTATAAAATAAAACCACCACCGTGCTCTAAAAGATATAAGTGAAGCACTAGAGCAAAATTGTTTAGCTCAAAAGATATAAGTGAAGCACATAGAGTATTCTAATAAATTCCGAATAATGTGTGTCTCTCCCAAAAGGTGTGTACAGCAAGGATGATTGTGGTGAACTAAAAAGCAAAGACTCAAATCATACAAGACGCTCCGAGCAAAACACATATCATGTGGTGAATAAAAATATAGCTCCAAGTAAAGTTACCGATGGACGAAGACAAAAGAGGGGATGCCTTCCAGGGCATCCCCAAGCTTAGGCTTTTTGGGTTGGCCTTAGATTTTACCTTGGGGTGCCTTGGGCATCCCCAAGATTAGGCTCTTTCCACTCCTTATTCCATAATCCATCAAATCTTTACCCAAAACTTGAAAACTTCACAACACAAAACTTAACAAAAAATCTCGTGAGCTCCGTTAGCGAAACAAAACAAAACACCACTTCAAGGTACTGTAATGAACTAATTCTTTATTTATATTGGTGTTAAACCTACTGTATTCCAACTTCTCTATGGTTCATAACCTCCGATACTAGCCATAGATTCATCAGAATAAGCAAACAACACACGAAAAACAGAATCTGTCAAAAACAGAACAGTCTGTAGTAATCTGTACCTAACGCAAACTTCTGGAACTCCAAAAATTCTAAAATAAATTGCTGGACGTGAGTAATTTATCTATTAATCATCTTAAAAAAGAATCAACTAAATATCACTCTCCAGTAAAAAGTTGTAGCTAATCTCGTGAGCGCTAAAGTTTCTGTTTTTTACAGCAAGATCAAAAAGACTTCACCCAAGTCTTCCCAAAGGTTCTACTTGGCACAAACACTAAATAAAACACAAAAACACATCTAACCATAAGCTATATGGATTATTTATTCCTAAACACAACCAAAAAGCAATAAACTAAAATAAAATTGGGTTGCCTCCCAACAAGCGCTATAGTTTAATGCCCCTAGCTAGGCATAAAGGCAAGGATAGATCTAGGTATTGCCATCTTTGGGAGGCAATCCATAAGTGGCTCTCATAATAGATTCATAAGGTAATTTAATTTTCTTTCTAGGAAAGTGTTCCATGCCTTTCCTTAACGGAAATTGGAATCTAATATTCCCTTCCTTCATATCAATAATTGCACCAATCGTTCTAAGAAAAGGTCTACCAAGAATAATAGGACATGAAGGATTGCAATCTATATCAAGGACAATGAAATCTACGGGCACATAATTCCTATTTGCAACAATAAGAACATCATTAACTCTTCCCATATGTTTCTTAATGGTGGAATCCGCAAGGTGCAAGTTTGAAGAACAATCATCAAATTCACGGAAACCCAACAAATCACACAAAGTTTTTGGAATCGTGGAAACACTAGCACCCAAATCACACAAAGTAGCATTAATTTCACAAGATTTAGCATTGGTAAGAGGAGCAATCAGAGTGCTAAGAAAATCGTTGTTGTTGGTATTGGCAAAGTCACACAATTTAGTATTATCTTGAGCCATCATGACAAGCAAACAATCCAACACACAAGCAAACAAGAAGCAAGCGAAAAAGAGACGAACGGAAAAAAAGGGCGAATAAAACGGCGAGGATGAAGTGGGGGAGAGTAAAACGAGAGGCAAATAGCAAACAATGTAATGCGAGGGATAAGAGTTTGTGATGGGTACTTGGTATGTCTTGACTTGTGCGTACACTCCCCGGCAACGGCGCCAGAAATCCTTCTTGCTACCTCTTGAGCATGCATTGGTTTTTCCCTTGAAGAGGAAAGGGTGATGCAGCTAAGTAGCGTAAGTATTTCCCTCAGTTTTTGAGAACCAAGGTATCAATCCAGTAGGAGGCCACACTCAAGTCCCTCATACCTACACAAACAAATAAGAACCTTGCAACCAACGCGATAAAGGGGTTGTCAATCCCTTCACGGCCACTTGCAAAAGTGAGATCTGATAGAGATGATAAGATAATATTTTTGGTATTTTTATGATAAAGATTAAAAGTAAAGATTGCAAAATAAACGGCGACAGAAATGGCTCGTTGTCGGGAGATTAATATGATGGAAGATAGACCCGGGGGCCATAGGTTTCACTAGTGGTTTCTCTCAAGATAGCATAAGTATTACGGTGGGTGAACAAATTACTGTTGAGCAATTGATAGAAAATTGCATAATTATGAGAATATCTAGGCATGATCATGTATATAGGCATCATGTCCGCAACAAGTAGACCGACTCTTGCCTGCATCTACTACTATTACTCCACACATCGACCGCTATCCAGCATGCATCTAGAGTATTAAGTTCATAAGAACAGAGTAACGCATTAGGCAAGATGACATGATGTAGAGGGATAAACTCAAGCAATATGATATAAATCCCATCTTTTTATCCTCGGTGGCAACAATACAATACGTGTCGTTTCCCCTACTGTCACTGGGATCGAGCACCCCATGATTGAACCCAAAGCTAAGCACTTCTCCCATTGCAAGAAAGATCAATCTAGTAGGCCAAACCAAACTGATAATTCGAAGAGACTTGCAAAGATAACCAATCATACATAAAAGAATTCAGAGAAGATTCAGATATTGTTCATAGATAATCTTGATCATAAACCCACAATTCATCAGATGTCGACAAACACACCGCAAAAAGAGTTACATCAAATAGATCTCCAAGAAGATCAAGGAGAACTTTGTATTGAGATCCAAAGAGAGAGAAGAAGCCATCTAGCTAATAACTATGGACCCGAAGGTCTGTGGTAAACTACTCACACATCATTGAAGAGGATATGGTGTTGATGTAGAAGCCCTCCGTGATCGATTCCCCCTCCGGCAGAGCGCCGGAAAAGGCCCAAGATGGGATCTCACGGGTACAGAAGGTTTCGGCAGTGGAAATAGGGTTTTGTGGTGCTCCTTGATGGTTTCGGGGTACGTAGGTATATATAGGAGGAAGAAGTAGGTCGGTGGAGCCACGAGGGGCCCACGAGGGTGGGGCGCGCCCAGGGGGGCAGGCGCGCCTGCCTGCCTTTTGGCCTCCTCGTAGGTTTCTTGACGTCCACTCCAAGTCCTCTGGATTACGTTTGTTCCAAAAATCACGCTCCCGAAGGTTTCATTCCGTTTGGACTCTGTTTGATATTCCTTTTCTGCGGAACACTGAAATAGGCAAAAAAACAGCAATTTGCATTGGGCCTTGGGTTAATAGGTTAGTCCAAAAATAATATAAAAGTGTATAAATAAGCCCATTAAACATCTAAAACAGAATATATAATAGCATGGAGCAATCAAAAATTATAGATACGTTGGAGGCGTATCAAGCATCCCCAAGCTTAATTCCTGCTCGTCCTCCATCATCCCCGAATCCAAAGAATTCCCCTCCGATGATTGTTGGGGGAGATCGTGGGCCGGACTACACCATACAATGCGTTAAATACCATAATCGCAAAGGCTGGACTTATATAAGGCGTCCTGGGATACTTACGATGCGGCGAGGGGCTTCGACCTGGGGTGCCACTCGGGGATGGCTGATACGTCTCCAACGTATCTATAATTTTTTATTGCTCCATGCTATATTATCTTCAGTTTTGGACATTATTGGGCTTTAATATTCACTTTTATATTATTTTTGGGACTAACCTACTAACCGGAGGCCCAGCCCAGAATTGTTGTTTTTTGCCTATTTCAGAGTTTCCAGAAAAAGAATATCAAACGGAGTCCAAACGGAATGAAACCTTCGGGAACGTGATTTTCGGAACGAACATGATCCAGGAGACTTGGACCCTACGTCAAGAAACAAAAGAGGAAGCCATGAGGTAGGGGGCGCGCCTACCCCCCTAGGGCGCGCCCTCCACCCTCGTGGGCCCCCTGTTGCTCCACCGACGTACTCCTTCCTCCTACATATACCTACGTACCCACAAACGATCAGAAACGGAGCCAAAAACCTGATTCCACCGCCGCAACCTTCTGTACCCATGAGATCCCATCTTGGGGCCTGTTCCGGAGCTCCGCCGGAGGGGGCATCCATCACGGAGGACTTCTACATCAACACCATAGCCTCTCCGATGAAGTGTGAGTAGTTTACCTCAGACCTTCAGGTCCATAGTTATTAGCTAGATGGCTTCCTCTCTCTTTTTGGATCTCAATACAATGTTCTCCCCCTCTCTCGTGGAGATCTATTCGATGTAATCTTCTTTTGCGGTGTGTTTATTGAGACCGATGAATTGTGGGTTTATGATCAAGTTTATCTATGAACAATATTTGAATCTTCTGAATTCTTTTATGTATGATTGGTTATCTTTGCAAGTCTCTTCGAATTATCAGTTTGGTTTGGCCTACTAGATTGATCTTTCTTGCAATGGGAGAAGTGCTTAGCTTTGGGTTCAATCTTGCGGTGTCCTTTCCTAGTGACAGTAGAGGCAGCAAGGCACGTATAGTATTGTTGCCATCGAGGATAACAAGATGGGGTTTTTATCCTATTGCATGAATTTATCCCTCTACATCATGTCATCTTGCTTAAGGCGTTACTCTGTTCTTATGAACTTAATACTCTAGGTGCATGCTAGATAGCGGTCGATGTGTGGAGTAATAGTAGTAGATGCACGCAGGAGTCGGTCTACTTGTCTCGGACGTGATGCCTATATACATGATCATACCTAGATATTCTCATAACTATGCTCAATTCTGTCAATTTCTCAACAGTAATTTGTTCACCCACCGTAAAATACTTATGCTCTTGAGAGAAGCCAGTAGTGAAACCTATGGCCCCTGGGTCTATCTTCATCATATTAATCTTCCAACGCTTAGTTATTTCCGTTGCCTTTTACTTTTCTTTTATTTTACTTTGCATCTTTATCATAAAAATACCAAAAATATTATCCTATCATATCTATCAGATCTCACTCTCGTAAGTGACCGTGTAGGGATTGACAACCCCTTATCGCGTTGGTTGCGAGGATTTATTTGTTTTGTGTAGGTGCGAGGGACTCGCGCATAGCCTCCTACTGGATTGATACCTTGGTTCTCAAAAACTGAGGGAAATACTTACGCTACTTTGCTGCATCACCCTTTCCTCTTCAAGGGAAAACTAACGCAGTGCTCAAGAGGTAGCAAGAAGGATTTCTGGCACCGTTGCCGGGGAGGTCTACGCAAAAGTCAACATACCAAGTACCCATCACAAACCCTCATCTCCCGCATTACATTATTTGCCATTTGCCTCTCATTTTCCTCTCCCCCACTTCACCCTTGCCTTTTTATTCGCCCTCTCTTTTCCGTTTGCTTGTTGTTATGGCTAGTCCCTTATCTACTCCTTTGTCCCCTGAGTTTGAAGTCTTTCACTTCAAACAAAGACAAGGAGAAAACTTAAAAGATGCCTGGGTGAGAATAATGGAGTCTTACCGTAATTGTACCTTTGAAGTGAACCTGAGAATTTTGCTTCGCAATTTTTATGTTGGATTAAATATGTCACATAGACAACTCTTGGATTGCGTTGCCAAAGGCAATTTTATTGAAATTGATCCCCATATTGCACATGAAGTTATAGAAGGTATAGTGGGAACACTACCTCAACAAAAGGGGCCTCATCATACCCAGGAAGAGACTCAAGTTTTTGAAAAAAATTGCGAAGTAACTAAGATTTTACAGAAGTCTCTTGAACCTCTTAAGAACATTAGCAGAAATATTCACCGCATGAATATGTTGATTACTCTTTGCAATAAGCGGTTGGATTCTTTAGATCTAAAAATTTCAGAATATGAAGGGAAACGTAAAGAACCTCCCGGATTCGAGCTTGATTCCGCTAAAAAGTTGAAAACCAAAGATGGCAACACCTAGATCTATCCTTGCTTTTATGCCTAGCTAGGGGCGTTAAACGATAGCGCTTGTTGGGAGGCAACCCAATTTTATTTTTAGTTTTTTTGCTTTTTCTTCTGTTTAGGAATAAATATTTGATCTAGCCTCTGGTTAGATATGTTTTTATGTTTTAATTAGTGTTTGTTCCAAGTTAGACCTATAGGATCTTCTTGGATGATAGTTATTTGATCTTGCTGTAATTTCCAGAAACTTTCTGTTCACGAAAATAATTGTTAAAAATCACCAGAACGTGATAAAATATTGATTCCAATTTCTGCTGATCAATAAACAAATTTTCTAGGTCTCCCTATTTTGTATGATTTTTTGGAGTTCCAGAAGTTTGCGTTAGTTACAGATTACTACAGACTGTTCTGTTTTTGACTGATTCTGTTTTTCGTGTGTTGTTTGCTTATTTTGATGAATCTATGGCTAGTAAAATAGTTTATAAACCATAGAGAAGTTGTAATACAGTAGGTTTAACACCAATATAAATAAAGAATGAGTTCATTACAGTACCTTGAAGTGGTCTTTTGTTTTCTTTCGCTAACGGAGCTCACGAGATTTTCTGCTAAGTTTTGTGTTGTGAAGTTTTCAAGTTTTGGGTGAAGGATTTGATGGATTATGGAACAAGGAGTGGCAAGAGCCTAAGCTTGGGGATGCCCATGGCACCCCCAAGATAATATAAGGACACCAAAAAGCCAAAGCTTGGGGATGCCCCGGAAGGCATCCCCTCTTTCGTCTACTTCCATCGGTAACTTTACTTGGAGCTATATTTTTATTCACCACATGATATGTGTTTTGCTTGGAGCGTCTTGTATGATTTGAGTCTTTGCTTTTTAGTTTACCATAATCATCCTTGCTGTACACACCTTTTGAGAGAGACACACATGATTCGGAAATTATTAGAATACTCTATGTGCTTCACTTATATCTTTTGAGTTATATAGTTTTTGCTCTAGTACTTCACTTATATATTTTAAAGCACGGTGGTGGATTTGTTTTATAGAAACTATTGATCTCTCATGCTTCACTTAGATTATTTTGAGAGTCTTAATTAGCATGGTAATTTGCTTAAAAAATCCTAATATGCTAGGTATTCAAGATTAGTAAAAACTTTCTTATGAGTGCATTGAATACTAAGAGAAGTTTGATGCTTGATGATTGTTTTGAGACATGGAGGTAGTGATATTAAAGTCGTGCTAGTTGAGTAGTTGTGACTTTGAGAAATACTTGTGTTGAAGTTTGCATGTCCCGTAGCATGCACGTATGGTAAACGTTATGTAACAAATTTGAAACATGAGGTGTTCTTTGATTGTCTTCCTTATGAGTGGCGGTCGGGGACGAGCGATGGTCTTTTCCTACCAATCTATCCCCCTAGGATCATGCGCGTAGTGCTTGGTTTTTGATGACTTGTAGATTTTTGCAATAAGTATGTGAGTTCTTTATGACTAATGTTGAGTCCATGGATTATACGCACTCTCATCTTTCCACCATTGCTAGCCTCTTCGGTACCGCGCATTGCCCTTTCTCACATTGAGAGTTGGTGCAAACTTCGCCGGTGCATCCAAACCCCGTGATATGATACGCTCTTTCACACATAAACCTCCTTATATCTTCCTCAAAACAGCCACCATACCTACCTATTATGGCATTTCCATAGGCATTCCGAGATATATTGCCATGCAACTTTCCACCATCCAGTTTATCATGACACGTTCATCATTGTCATATTGCTTCGCATGATCATGTAGTTGACATAGTATTCGTGGCAAAGCCACCGTTCATAATTCTTTCATACGTGTCACTCTTGGTTCATTGCATATCCCGGAACACCGCCGGAGGCATTCATGTAGAGTCATACTTTGTTCTAGTATCGAGTTGTAATCATTGAGTTGTAAATAAATAGAAGTGTGATGATCATCATTTTCTAGAGCATTGTCCCAAGTGAGGAATAATAAAAAAAGAGAGAGAAAGGCCATAAAAAAGAGAAGGCCCAAAAAAAGAGAAAAAAAGAGAGAAGGGACAATGCTACTATCCTTTACCACACTTGTGCTTCAAAGTAGCACCATAATCTTCATGATAGAGAGTCTCTTGTTTTGTCACTTTCATATACTAGTGGGAATTTTTCATTATAGAACTTGGCTTGTATATTCCAACAATGGGCTTCCTCAAGTGCCCTAGGTCTTCGTGAGCAAGCAAGTTGGATGCACACCCACTTAGTTTCTTTTGTTGAGCTTTCATATATTTATAGCTCTAGTGCATCCGTTGCATGGCAATCCCTACTCCTTGCATTAACATCAATCGATGGGCATCTCCATAGCTCATTGATTAGCCTCGTTGATGTGAGACTTTCCTTTTTTGTCTTCTCCACATAAACCCCATCATTATATTCTATTCCACCCATAGTGCTATGTCCATGGCTCGCGCTCATGTATTGCGTGAGGGTTTATAAGTTTGAGATTACTAAAGTATGAAACAATTGCTTGGCTTGTCATCGGGGTTGTGCATGATGAGAGCATTCTTGTGTGACGAAGATGGAGCATGACTAAACTATATGATTTTGTAGGGATGAACTTTCTTTGGCCATGTTATTTTGAGACGACATAATTGCTTAGTTAGTATGCTTGAAGTATTATTATTTTTATGTCAATATGAACTTTTATCTTGAATCTTTCAGATCTGAATATTCATACCACAATTAAGAAGAATTACATTGAAAATTATGCCAAGTAGCACTCCGCATCAAAAATTCTGTCTTTATCATTTACCTACTCGAGGACGAGCAGGAATTAAGCTTGGGGACGCTTGATACGTCTCCAACGTATCTATAATTTTTGATTGCTCCATGCTATATTATCTTCTGTTTTGGACATTATTGGGCTTTAATATTCCCTTTTATATTATTTTTGGGACTAACCTACTAACCGGAGGCCCAGCCCAGAATTGCTGTTTTTTGCCTATTTCAGAGTTTCGTGGAATAAGAATATCAAACGGAGTCCAAACGGAATGAAACCTTCGGGAACGTGATTTTAGGAACGAACATGGTCCAGGAGACTTGGACCCTACGTCAAGAAACAAAAGAGGAAGCCACGAAGTAGGGGGGCGCGCCTACCCCCCCTAGGGCGCGCCCTCCACCCTCGTGGGCTCCCTGTTGCTCCACCGACGTACTCCTTCCTCCTATATATACCTACGTACCCTCAAACGATCAGAAACCGAGCCAAAAACCTAATTCCACCGCCGCAACCTTTTGTACCCACGAGATCCCATCTTGGGGCCTATTCCGGAGCTCCGCCGGAGGGGGCATCCATCACGGAGGGCTTCTACATCAACACCATAGCCTCTCCGATGAAGTGTGAGTAGTTTACCTCAGACCTTCGGTTCCATAGTTATTAGCTAGATGGCTTCCTCTCTCTTTTTGGATCTCAATACAATGTTCTCCCCCTCTCTCGTGGAGATCTATTCGATGTAATCTTCTTTTGCGGTGTGTTTGTTGAGACCGATGAATTGTGGGTTTATGATCAAGTTTATCTATGAACAATATTTGAATCTTGTTTGAATTCTTTTATGTATGATTGGTTATCTTTGCAAGTCTCTTCGAATTATCAGTTTGGTTTGGCCTACTAGATTGATCTTTCTTGCAATGGGAGAAGTGCTTAGCTTTGGGTTCAATCTTGCGGTGTCCTTTCCCAGTGACAGCAGGGGCAGCAAGGCACGTATTGTATTGTTGCCATCGAGGATAACAATATGGGGTTTATATCATATTGCATGAGTTTATCCCTCTACATCATGTCATCTTACTTAAAGCATTACTTTGTTCTTATGAACTTAATACTCTAGATGCATGCTGGATAGCGGTCGATGTGTGGAGTAATAGTAGTAGATGCACGCAGGAGTCGGTCTACTTGTCTCGGACGTGATGCCTATATACATGATCATACCTAGATATTCTCGTAACTATGCTCAATTCTGTCAATTGCTCAACAGTAATTTGTTCACCCACCATAAAATACTTATGCTCTTGAGAGAAGCCAGTAGTGAAACCTATGGCCCCCGGGTCTATCTTCATCATATTAATCTTCCAACACTTAGTTATTTCCGTTGCCTTTTACTTTGCTTTTATTTTACTTTGCATCTTTATCATAAAAATACCAAAAATATTATCCTATCATATCTATCACATCTCACTCTCGTAAGTGACCGTGTAGGGATTGACAACCCCTTATCGCGTTGGTTGCGAGGATTTATTTGTTTTGTGTAGGTGCGAGGGACTCGTGCGTAGCCTCCTACTGGATTGATACCTTGGTTCTCAAAAACTGAGGGAAATACTTACGCTACTTTGCTGCATCACCCTTTCCTCTTCAAGGGAAAACCAACGCAGTGCTCAAGAGGTAGCAATGGCCTCGGCGTCCGAATCCGGGCCGTCTGGGAGGGATATTTTCCCTCTTTTGGGCGCTTCTGCCTCTGGATCTTCGGGGGCCGCCCTTTTCTTCTTCCTCCCCTTCGGGGAAGGAGTGCTTTTGGCCTCTTCTCCCTCTTCATCTTCATCCTCCTCAGAGGACTGAGTCTCGGTCTCTCCATACATCGCGTCCGGAGTACCATTGCAGCGGTGGCCATCTTTGGCCTCCTGATACATCTCCAACCTATCTATAATTTTTGATTGTTCCATGATATTATATTATCCATCTAGGATGCTTTATATGCATTTATATGATATTTTATATGATTTTTGGGACTAACCTATTAACCTAGAGCCCATTGCCACTTTCTGTTTTTTCCTTGTTTTTGAGTATCGCTGAAAAGGAAAACCAAACGGAGTCCAATTGACCTGAAACTTGACGGAGCTTATTTTTGCACCAGAAGAAGGCCATGGAGTAAAAGAGTTGGGCCAGAAGAGTCCCGGGCTGCCCACGAGGGTGGGGGCGCGCCCACCGCCTGGGCGCGCCTCCCTACCTCGTGGACAGCCCGGAGACCCCCCTGACTTGTTTCCGACGCCAAAACCTCTTATATATACAGAAACCCCTAGAACATAACCTAGATCGGGAGTTCCGCCGCCGCAACCCTCTGTAGCCACCGAAAACCAATCTAGACCCGTTCCGGCACCCTGCCGGAGGGGGGAATCCCTCTCCGGTGGCCATCTTCATCATCCCAGCGCTCTCCATGACGAGGAGGGAGTACTTCACCCTCGAGGCTGAGGGTATGTACCAGTAGCTATGTGTTTGATCTCTCTCTCTCTCGTGTTCTTGATTTGGCACGATCTTGATGTATCGCGAGCTTTGCTATTATAATTGGATCTTATAATGTTTCTCCCCCTCTACTCTCTTGTAATGGATTGAGTTTTCCCCTTGAAGTTATATTATCGGATTGAGTCTTTAAGGATTTGAGAACACTTGATGTATGTCTTGCATGTGCTTATCTGTGGTGACAATGGGATATCATGTGGTCCACTTGATGTATGTTTTGGTGATCAACTTGCGAGTTCCGTGACCTCGTGAACTTATGCATAGGGTTTGGCACACGTTTTCGTCTTGACTCTCTGGTAGAAACTTTGGGGCACTCTTTGAAGTTCTATGTGTTGGTTGAATAGATGAATCTGAGATTGTGTGATGCATATCGTATAATCATACCCACGGATACTTGAGGTGACATTGGAGTATCTAGGTGACATTAGGGTTTTGGTTGATTTGTGTCTTAAGGTGTTATTCTAGTACGAACTCTATGATAGATCGAACGGAAAGAATAACTTCGTGTTATTTTACTACGGACTCTTGAATAGATCGATCAGAAAGGATAACTTTGAGGTGGTTTCGTACCCTACAATAATCTCTTTGTTTGTTCTCCGCTATTAGTGACTTTGGAGTGACTCTTTGTTGCATGTTGAGGGATAGTTATATGATCCAATTATGTTATTATTGTTGAGGGAACCGCCACTAGTGAAAGTATGAACCCTAGGCCTTGTTTCCTAGCATTGCAATACCGTTTGTGCTCACTTTTATCATTAGTTACCTTGCTGTTTTTATATTTTTCAGATTACAAAAACCTATATCTACCATCCATATTGCACTTGTATCACCATCTCTTCGCCGAACTAGTGCACCTATACAATTTACCATTGTATTGGGTGTGTTGGGGACACAAGAGACTCTTTGTTATTTGGTTGCAGGGTTGTTTGAGAGAGACCATCTTCATCCTACGCCTCCCACGGATTGATAAACCTTAGGTCATCCACTTGAGGGAAATTTGCTACTGTCCTACAAATCTCTGCACTTGGAGGCCCAACAACATCTACAAGAAGAAGGTTGTGTAGTAGACATCAAGCTCTTTTCTGGCGCCGTTGCCGGCGAGGTTAGTGCTTGAAGGTATATCTTTAGATCTTGCAATCGAATCTTTTTGTTTCTTGTTTTATCACTAGTTTAGTTTATAAAACAAAACTACAAAAAATGGAATTAAGGGTGCCTCATATGCTTCATCTTTTTAATGTCTTTCGTGAAAATGATGGGAAGGAAATTGTGCTCAAGTACTAGAAGAAGAATTACATAGAATGCTTGGCATAAAATATGTGAATGATGAGCATGATTGCAATGTTGTTAGTATGAATTCTTTGAATACCCATGATGCTAATGATATACAAAGCCACAAGCTTGGGGATGCTATGTTTGATGAAGATGATATGTTTTCTCCCCCAAGTTTTGATGAGCAAATTTATTATGATGATAGCATGCCTCCTATTTATGATGATTATATTGATGAAAGTGGGTTTGGAAGAGTGTAAACTTTAGGAAGTAATGATCCCGCTATTTTGGAGGATGTTGAATCTCATTGTGATAATTATGAAAGTGGATTTGGAGAGGTCATGACTTTATTTAGTGATGATTCCACTATTTCGGAAGAGGTTCCAATTTATTATGAGAACAAAGTTGCTATCTATGATGACTATTGTGATGACTTGTATGCTATTAAGAATAATGATAACCATGAAACTTGTCATCATGATTTTAATTTTCAATTGGATTATGCTTCACATGATAGTTATTTTGTTGAGTTTGCTCCCACTACTATTCATGAGAACAAATTTGCTTATGTGGAGAGTAATAAAATATGTATGCTTGTGGATCAAGAAAAGAATGCTTTATGTGATAGTTATATTGTTGAATTCATTCATGATGCTACTGAAAATTATTATGAGGGGGGAACATATGCTTGTAGGAATTGCAATAATATCAAGTTTCCTCTCTATGTGCTTAAAGTTTTAAAGTTATGCTTGTTATGCCTTCCTATGCTAGTTGATTATTGTTCCCATAAGCTGTTTGCTCACAAAATCCCTATGCATAGGAAGTGGGTTAGGCTTAAATGTGCTAGTCATATTCTTCATGATGCTCTCTTTATGTTTCAATTCTTATCTTTTATGTGAGCATCATTGAAATCATCATGCCTAGCTAGGGGCGTTAAACGTTAGCGCTTGTTGGGAGGCAACCCAATTTTATTTTTGTCCTTTGCTTTTGCTCCTGTTTAGTAATAAATAATTCATATAGCCTCTGGTTAGATGTGGTTTTATGTTTTAATTAGCGTTTGTGACAAGTAGAACCTTTGGGAAGACTTGGGTGAAGTCATTTTGATCTTGCTATAAAAAACAGAAACTTTAGCGCTCACGAGATTAGCTACAACTTTTTACTGAAGAGTGCTATTTAGTTGATTATTTTTTCAGATGATTAATAGACAAATTCCTCACGTCCAGCAATTTATTTTAGAATTTTTGGAGTTCCAGAAGTATACGTTTGATACAGATTACTACAGACTGTTCTGTTTTTGACAGATTCTGTTTTCCGTGTGTTGTTTGCTTATTTTGATGAATCTATGAGTAGTATCGGAGGGTATGAACTATAGAGAAGTTGGAATGCAGTAGATATTACACTAATATGAATTTATAATGAGTTCACAACAGTACCTAAGTGGTGATTTATTTTCTTATACTAACGGAGCTTACGAGTTTTCTGTTGAGTTTTGTGTTGTGAAGTTTTCAAGTTTTGGGTAAAAATTCGATGGACTATGGAATAAGGAGTGGAAAGAGCCTAAGCTTGGGGATGCCCAAGGCACCCCAAGGTAATATTCAAGGACAACCAAGAGCCTAAGCTTGGGGATGCCCCGGATGGCATCCCCTCTTTCGTCTTCGTTCATCGGTAACTTTACTTGGAGCTATATTTTTATTCACCACATGATATGTGTTTTGCTTGGAGCATCATTTTATTTTATTTTCTTTTTTGCTTGCTGTTTGAATAAAATACCAAGATCTGAAATTATTAAATGTTATAGAGTCTTCACATAGTTACATAATTATTCGACTACTCATTGATCTTCACTTATATCTTTCGGAGTAGTTTGTTGTTGCTCTAGTGCTTCACTTATATCCTTTTAGAGCACGGCGGTGGTTTTATTTCGAAGAAATAGATGAACTCTCATGCTTCACTTATATTATTTTGGGAGTCTTTAGAACAGCATGGTAATTTTCTTTGGTTATGAAATTAGTCCTAATATGATAGGCATCCAAGATGGGTATAATAAAAACTTCCATATACAGTGCATTGAATACTATGACAAGTTTGATGCTTGATGATTGTTTTGAGATATGAAGATGGTAATATTAGAGTCGTGCTAGTTGAGTAATTGTGAATTTTATAAATACTTGTGTTGAAGTTTGCAAGTCCCGTAGCATGCACGTATGGTAAACGTTGTGTGACAAATTTGAAGCGTGAGGTGTTCTTTGATTGCTTTCCTTATGAGTGGCGGTCGGGGACGAGCGATGGTCTTTTCCTACCAATCTATCCCCCTAGGAGCATGCGCGTAGTGCTTGGTTTTTGATGACTTGTAGATTTTTGCAATAAGTATGTGAGTTCTTTATGACTAATGTTGAGTCCATGGATTATACGCACTCTCACCCTTCCATCATTGCTAGCCTCTTCGGTACCGTGCATTGCCCTTTCTCACATTGAGAGTTGGTGCAAACTTCGCCGGTGCATCCAAACCCTGTGATATGATACGCTCTATCACACATAAACCTCCTTATATCTTCCTCAAAACAGCCACCATACCTACCTATTATGGCATTTCCATACCATTCCGAGATATATTGCCTTGCAACTTTCCACCGTTCCGTTTATTATGACACGCATCATCATTGTCATATTGCCTTGCATGATCATGTTGTTGACATCGTATTTGTGGCAAAGCCACCGTTCATAATTCTTTCATACATGTCACTCATGAGTCATTGCCCATCCCAGTACACCGCCGGAGGCATTCATATAGAGTCATACTTTGTTCTAGTATCGAGTTGTAATCTTTGAGTTGTAAATAAATAGAAGTGTGATGATCATCATTAATAGAGCATTGTCCCAAAAAAAGAGAAAGGCCAAAAAAAGAAAAAAAGGCCAAATAAAAAAAGAAAAATAAAAGAAAGGGACAATGCTACTATCCTTTTTACACACTTGTGCTTCAAAGTAGCACCATGATCTTCATGATAGAGAGTCTCTTATTTTGTCACTTTCATATACTAGTGGGAATTTTTCATTATAGAACTTGGCTTGTATATTCCAACGATGGGCTTCCTCAAATGCCCTAGGTCTTCGTGAGCAAGCAAGTTGGATGCACACCCACTTAGTTTCTTTTGTTGAGCTTTCATACATTTATAGCTCTAGTGCATCCGTTGCATGGCAATCCCTACTCCTCGCATTGACATCAATTGATGGGCATCTCCATAGCCCATTGATTAGCCGCGTCAATGTGAGACTTTCTCCTTTTTTGTCTTCTCCACACAACCCCCATCATTATATTCTATTCCACCCATAGTGCTATGTCCATGGCTCACGCTCATGTATTGCGTGAAAGTTGAAAAAGTTTGAGATTACTAAAGTATGAAACAATTGCTTGGCTTGTCATCGGGGTTGTGCATGATGAGAGCATTCTTGTGTGACGAAAATGGAGCATGACCAAACTATATGATTTTGTAGGGATGAACTTTCTTTGGCCATGTTATTTTGAGAAGACATGATTGCTTAGTTAGTATGCTTGAAGTATTATTATTTTTATGTCAATATTAAAATTTTGTCTTGAATCTTATGGATCAGAATATTCTTGCCACAATAAAGAAAATTATATTGATGATTATGTTAGGTAGCATTCCACATCAAAAATTATGTTTTTATCATCTACCTACTCGAGGACGAGCAGGAATTAAGCTTGGGGATGCTTGATACGTCTCCAACGTATCTATAATTTTTTATTGTTCCATGCTATTATATTATCCATCTAGGATGCTTTATATGCATTTATATGCTATTTTATATGATTTTTGGGACTAACCTATTAACCTAGAGCCCAGTGCCAGTTTCTGTTTTTTCCTTGTTTTTGAGTATCGCGGAAAAGGAAAACCAAACGGAGTCCAATTGACCTGAAACTTGACGGAGCTTATTTTTGGACCAGAAGAAGGCCATGGAGTAAAAGAGTTGGGCCAGAAGAGTCACGGGCTGCCCACGATGGTGGGGGCGCGCCTCCCTACCTCGTGGACAACCCGGAGACCCCCCTGACTTGTTCCCGACGCCAAAACCTCTTATATATACAGAAACCCCCAGAACATAACCTAGATCGGGAGTTCCGCCGCCGCAAGCCTCTGTAGCCACCGAAAACCAATCTAGACCCGTTACGGCACCCTCCCGGAGGGGGGAATCCCTCTCCGGTGGCCATCTTCATCATCCCAGCGCTCTCCATGACGAGGAGGGAGTACTTCACCCTTGGGGCTGAGGGTATCTACCAGTAGCTATGTGTTTGATCTCTCTCTCTCTCGTGTTCTTGATTCGGCACGATCTTGATGTATCGCGAGCTTTGCTATTATAGTTGGATCTTATGATGTTTCTCCCCCTCTACTCTCTTGTAATGGATTGAGTTTTCCCTTTGAAGTTATCTTATCGGATTGAGTCTTTAAGGATTTGAGAACACTTGATGTATGTCTTGCATGTGCTTATCTGTGGTGACAATGGGATATCATGTGATCCACTTGATGTATGTTTTGGTGATCAACTTGCGAGTTCCGTGACCTCGTGAACTTATGCATAGGGGTTGGCACACGTTTTCGTCTTGACTCTCCGGTAGAAACTTTGGGGCACTCTTTGAAGTTCTATGTGTTGGTTGAATAGATGAATCTGAGATTGTGTGATGCATATCGTATAATCATACCCACGGATACTTGAGGTGACATTGGAGTATCTAGGTGACATTAGGGTTTTGGTTGATTTGTGTCTTAAGGTGTTATTCTAGTACGAACTCTATGATAGATCGAATGGAAAGAATAACTTCGTGTTATTTTACTACGGACTCTTGAATAGATTGATCAGAAAGGATAACTTTGAGGTGGTTTCGTACCCTACAATAATCTCTTCGTTTGTTCTCCGCTATTAGTGACTTTGGAGTGACTCTTTGTTGCATGTTGAGGGATAGTTATATGATCCAATTATGTTATTATTGTTGAGAGAACTTGCACTAGTGAAAGTATGAACCCTAGGCCATGTTTCCTAGCATTGCAATACCGTTTGTGCTCACTTTTACCATTAGTTACCTTGCTGTTTTTATATTTTCAGATTACAAAAACCTATATCTACCATCCATATTGCACTTATATCACCATCTCTTCGCCGAACTATTGCACCTATACAATTTACCATTGTATTGGGTGTGTTGGGGACACGAGCGACTCTTTGTTATTTGGTTGCAGGGTTGTTTGAGGGAGACCATCTTCATACGCCTCCCACGGATTGATAAACCTTAGGTCATCCACTTGAGGAAATTTGCTACTGTCCTACAAACCTCTGCACTTGGAGGCCCAACGACGTCTACAAGAAGAAGGTTGTGTAGTAGACATCACCTCCTTGTCCTTCTTCTTGGCCTTTTTCTGCGGCGCCTGATAGGGCGCCGGGACCAACATCCTCATTAGAAGAGGGTCAGCTGGGTTTTCGGGCAGTGGAGCTGAGCATCTGATCCACTCCGCCTTCTTTGTCCAGCCCTGTGTACAGGATGGAATTCTCAATGCACCCCTCCCCTCTCTTGATTAATGAGCTAAGTTATGTTCGGGAATATAACACTTACTGGGGAGGCCGGATGATTGCAGTCGAGGCCGACGTCCTTGGACGTCTCTGGCCATGACTTTTGAGTCTTGAAGAGCAGCTTCCAGATCGTTTCATGCGTCGTGCCGAAGAATCGCTTCAGGGTCCGCGGCCCTTCCGGATTAAACTCCCACATGCGGAGAGGCCGGCGTTGGAAGGGAAGGATTCGGCGGATGAGCATCACTTGGATCACGTCGGTGAGGCTGGTGCCCTTCTCTATAATATTTTTTATGCGCTTTTGCGGCATTGGCACCTCATCGGATGATCCCCAGTCCAGACCCTTGTTGGTCCATGACGCAAGCCGCAGCGGGGGTCCGGATCTAAATGCAGGAGCGGCCGCCCACTTGGTGCCACGGGGTTCAGTGATATAAAACCACTCCTGCTGCCATATCTTGACAGTCTCCACAAAGGCCCCTTTGGGCCAGATAACTTTGGGGAGCTTGCTCACCATGGCACCACCACAATCCGCGTGTTGCCCGTTGACCACCTTCGGCTTCACGTTGAAGATCTTGAGCCACAGGCCGAAGTGCGGGGGGGATGCGGAAGAATGCCTCACACACGATGATAAACGCCGAGATGTGGAGGAAGGAGTTCGGGGCCAGATCGTGAAAATCTAGCCCGTAATAGAACATAAGACCACAGACAAAGGGGTGGAGGGGAAACCCTAGTCCGCGGAGGAAGTGAGGGATGAACACAACCCTCTCGCCGGGCTCTGGAGTGGGGATACCTTGCTCTTTGGCAGGGAGCCTATGTTTGATCTCCGCTGTCAAGTACCTCGCCTCCCGGAGCTCCTTGATGTCCTTCTCCGTCACGGAAGAGGCCATCCACTTGCCCTGCGAGCCGGATCCGGACATGGCTGGAGCGTTTGGTGGCGATGGTAAAGATTGAGACTTGGGCGCTGGAGCTCGAGGACGGAAGGGTTGAGGAAGAAGAAAGGCGTGGGGTAAAAAGATGGATCGTTATCCTCTTTTAAAGGCAGTGAATATCAAGCGCCCCCTCACAGGCCTTAAGACTCGCCTGTTCCCAAGGGGTCATGCGAATGGCACGGTTGGATTACCCAAACCCATATTGATGAGAATCCCGCAATGAGGGGACACGATCTCTGCTTTGACAAGACGTGTCAATAAGGGTCGCGCCTCGATACACAAAGCGGGAGGCTAAAAACGGTTCGAAATAGTAATAAGGCCAGGCAAAATGTCTCGCCAAAAAAGCTGTCAGTAGACATGACTTATTTTTGTTTAAGTATTTTGCCCTTGTGGTTCGGAGTTGTAACTGTTATACAGAGCCAGATATAGTTCTCTTGTACAACTGCTTTGGAGTATTCAGAGGTGGAACCCGACTTGCAATGCCGAAGACAATCTGCGCGCCGGACACATCGTTATTGAAGCCTGGTTCAGGGGCTACTGAGGGAGTCCTGGATTAGGGGGGGGGCGTCCGGGCTATGTGACATGGGCCGGACTGGTGGACCATGAAGATACAAGACAGAAGGCCTTTCCCCGTGTCCGGATGGGACTCTCCTTTGCGTGGATGGCAAGCCTGGCGTTCAGATGTATAGTTTCCTTTCTCTGTAAACTGACTTTGTACAATCCTAGGCCCCTCCTGTGTCTATATAAACTGGAGGGTTTAGTCCGTAGAGGCCAAGACAAATCATACAGGCTAGACATCTAGGGTTTAGCCATTACGATCTCGAGGTAGATCAACTCTTGTAACCCCTATACTCATCAAAGTCAATCAAGCAGGAAGTAGGGTATTACCTCCATTAAGAGGGCCCGAACCTGGGTAAACATCGTGTCCCCTGCCTCTTGTTACCCTTCGATCCTCAGACGCACAGTTCGGGACCCCCTACCCGAGATCGACCGGTTTTGACCGACAAGGACCCGCCCAGCATTCGCCTCGGCAGCCACGGGCCGCCACTCTGGCGGGAGACCGGGGCCGCCAGGTACTCGAGCACCGGATCGCTGCTGCCCTCGAGGTACTCGAGGACGGCGTGAAGCGTGCGGCCGGGGGCGCCCCACCACAGGCAGCGGCCGTCGCTGTTGTTGCGCCCCCGCACCACCGGCGCGTTGTTTATGGAGGCGAGTCGCTCCGCCTGCCGGCGTTCGAAGCACGCCGCCCACGCCTTGTGGTTGCCGGCGTCGTACTCCGGGAGGGCCCGCTCCTCCTCCGACAGGGAGGCCCGCACACGCTCGATCTCGGCGTGGAAGTAGCCGGGGTGTTCGACATCGGGCAGAGGGGGGACGGGGACGCCCCCGGCGCTGAGCCTCCACCGCCCCGGCGCGCGCATGTCGGGGTGCGCCGGCTAGTTCACCTCGTGGAGGAGGTGGGCTTCCCACTCGTGCAGAGAGCGGCGGCCGAAGCCGTTGGCCGCCGCCGCGTCGCCGGGAACCGTTCACCCATCGGTTGTGCGTGCACGCGGTGGCTAGACGGGGAGAGAGGGAAAGAGAGGGCGTCGGCGGCGAGAGAGGGGGGCTGCGGGCGGGTGCTCCCACCGGCGAGGGAGGGGGCAGCTTTTATAGCGGCCGTGGGGGCGACAACATGTGTACGCGTGGCGGGAGGGGACGCGTCGCCGCACTACCCCGCCCGTGAGAAATCAATGGAAGGCTGACAGGCGGTAGCCTTGGTATTGATCCCCGCGGGAAACCGAGGCGATGAGGACGATGAGGCGCGGAGGGGTCGCTGACTCGGCGGGCCCGCCATTCTTTCGCGCCAAAAACGATTGCCCCGGCGCCCCAGCGTGCCGGGTTCGGCTTAGGTCTGTCGGCGCCAGTTTCGGGCCTAACCGGCGAAAAATGGGCTCCTGGAGGTATGACTGGGCCGTTTTTTCAGCGCCAACGCTAAAAGATGGCCCCGGGGGGCCTGGCTGGAGATGCTCTAAATACACAGGAGAAT
The DNA here is from genome assembly GCF_018294505.1 of Triticum aestivum. Taxonomy (NCBI): domain Eukaryota; kingdom Viridiplantae; phylum Streptophyta; class Magnoliopsida; order Poales; family Poaceae; genus Triticum; species Triticum aestivum. Next base: position 53,402,997 of record NC_057796.1, read on the forward strand.
CAACCATTTGTGAGACTTTAGTGACCTTTCTACCGCTGCATGTGACTGTTCAAAACAAAACAAAAAAAGGGCATCCACTAGACGCGCCATCTGTTTCCTGTCCAAGCAACAGCACGATCACTCACTCAGGTAACCTATGAACATGTGACCCTAGCTACAAGGAAACCGGTTGTCAGTATCAAAGATCATCACTGCTTTAAAACATCTCATAATCAAATCAAACACTGATAGCATGGCTCCATCTCGAGCCACCAAGGGGTTTCCGGATCCCGACGCGTCTCTGGTGAGCGCTTTCTGTCACCCCAAACGTACTTTCACATCCGAGATAAGCGAAGCGAAGAGAAAACACCTCAAGAAAAGGCAGGCATGCGTAAACCGATCCACCATTACTCAATCAGGTCACTGAAAAAGAAGAGAAAATCTTTAAAGTATGCGGTTAGCGGCGCCATATTTGTCATTAGAGCAAATCGCTTTAAGCTGATTGGCCGTGGTATCCTGATTGATGAGCTTATCCTGCCCAAAGAGAATACACAAATCATCAAAGAAAAAGAAAGAAAGAAAGAAAGGTGGCGAGCAAAGGATGAAAAGTGGATGCATTATGCATACGATGCGCTTTCCATTTGCCACTGATCCGGGCAGCAAGACGACTGGCTTAGGGCCCTGCTTCCTCCTTTTTTTACTTGCATGCAAAGTGATACTGGTTGTTTCGTCGTATGGCTATAAAGCAAAGCAGGCCTGCTTCGTGCACTTTGATGTAAGGAGAAGAAAGAAAGAAAGGGCCACGGTCGTCCAGAAAGCCGGAATCCGGATGCCCAGACCTATCTCCTGTGTTTATGTGTTTTTGCTTCATGATTAAGCATCCGGGCAGCGGCTAAGGCACCCGCGCATCGAGGACGATGCCGCGCCATAATTCCGATGCTTTTTGGCAATGGAGAATCGATGCCAAACATGGAAATCTGTGGGGGGTTTTATTCTTGTTCCAGCAAATAAGAAAACAGACAGATATATGCTTCTCTCAAAGACATATATATGATGCCTGGAATTCTCACGGCAGCAATATCCTTGTTTATTGGTATTATTATGAGGCCTGATGCTCTTGAATTCTTATCCTGTGGACTGGCTGAGCTTCAATGGATGTGGAATGTGAAAATGGCAGTGCTTCCTACTATCTTACTGTAAAATGGTATTTTTGCAAGATAGACAGAAATAGGCTGCTAAGGCGGAAAACACGGCGACGGGTAGAAATCAAACACGTAGCGCGAAAAAAGCGAAAGTTCGAACCGAAACAAAGTAAATAAATAAAGGCAAGGGTAGGCGCCTCAGATTTCCCAAAACCACCACGGCATTATTAAAGAACGGCCTCCACAAAGGCAAAGCCAATGCCAGCATTAGAATACCCACAAGTACGCCGCATTGCAGGGACACACACGCACGCACAGTCACCAGGATGCAAAAGTAGTTCTCCAAGGCAAGAAGAAAGGCAAAGCTTGCTTTGCACCAGGCCGCTCCAGGACACACTACCACCATCCCAATCAGTAGAAGAGAGAGTGAGAGTGAGACAAGCCAAATCAAATTTAGGGCAACAAGAGCCAAGAACACCGTAGCCAGCCGTATCATATAAACCAAACCAAAGGCCAGCAGCAGTGCACATAAGAACAGAGCAGGAGCAGGGGAAGGAGCAAGAAGAACCTGAGCAGGAGCAGGAGCAGGAAGCAAGATGAACGGCATGTACTACCCTCAGCGTTTCAGCAACATGATGATCGGCTACCTCAACCTGGCGACGCTCCTGGCCTCCATCCCGGTCATCGGTGCGGGGCTCTGGCTCGCCAAGGGCTCCACGACGACGTGCTCCTCCATGCTGCAGACGCCGCTGCTCATCATCGGCTTCATCGTGCTCCTCATCTCCCTCGCGGGGTTCGTGGGCGCCTGCTTCCACGTCGCCTGGGCGCTGTGGCTCTACCTCTTCGCCGTGATACTCCTCATCGGCATGCTGCTCGGGCTCACCATGTTCGGGTTCGCCGTCACGGCGGGGGGCGGCGGCACGCAGGTGCAAGGGAGGCCGTACAGGGAGTACCACATCTCGGACTACTCCTCGTGGCTCCAGAAGCATATGCAGGACATCAAGTACTGGAAGCCCGCGCTGGCCTGCGTCGTCGGCTCCAAGGCCTGCCCCAAGATCGCCAACTGGACTCCCATGGATTACCTCCAGCATGATCTCACGCCAATACAGGTTTGCAGTTCAGCCACCGGTCCATTTTCTTCCATAGTTGCTCCTCTTGCTATTTGTCGCCACTACTTTCAGCACTTGTAGTTGTAGTACAACAGAATTCATAATCTGAAGTATAGCCGGCACAAACATAACAAATTGTCAAAGAAATGGTAACATAAAAAATAGCTAGACAAATTATTGATCCAGTTCACCAGTTGCATCTATGTAAATTTAAATATCTCAAGCACAGGTTTATGTTCATTGTCTATTTGGACAAAAACATCAAATTTATTGACCACCAAGATTCAAAACCCAGTAAAGAATGTGACCTGAGGACAAAGTTTGGACCCATTTTCAGATAAACTAAACAAACTAGGTCTACTAAATCTCTAGCTCAGAGCATCTTCAGTGCTCCTGCACCTCTGCTACTTTAATACAAGTTGTAGTTCTAACTAATAGCTTTGCTGCTAAAATTACTAATGGAACTAATCACTATCATGCAGTCTGGGTGCTGCAAGCCACCAACATCATGCACATACAGCGGGGGGATGCCGGTCGGAGCGCAGGACGAGGACTGCTACCAGTGGAACAATGCCCCAAACATCCTGTGCTACCAGTGTAACTCGTGCAAGGCCGGCGTGATGGAGCAGGTGCGCCAGGACTGGCACAAGATCTCCGTGCTAAACGTCATCGTGCTCGTCTTCCTCATCTGCATCTGCGCCTGCGGATGCTGCGCCTTCAGAAACGCCCGCCGCTCCGTCTCCGAGTACCCATACGGGGTAAACCGCATGTCCAAGATCAACCCACGCTGGGACTACTACTGGTACTTTCAGCCAAAAATAAAAAACAAAATAAAATTGTCACACCATTTCTGTTTGATTGCTGCTTTTCATTGGCATTTCTTTTCTCTTCAGATGTTTGGTTTCAGCCCCAAAAATGCATTTCTACAGTCTCATGATCAAAGCGAAAAAATGGATTAGTTTATTTCTGAATAGTGCTCATTCAACAGAAAAGGGGGGCGGGGTGTTCCTTCTATTCTGTTTTCACAACTGCATAATCATGCTTCGGTGCTTCTTCATTAACGAAATTCTTTGCACACATAAAAAAAGTAATGATGACACTGGCAATATAACGCAATTTCAGTTTGTGGCCATCCATTTGCTGTGATCTTCTAACACTCCTTTATGATTTTCGCTACAGGTGGCGATGGTTCCGCGATAGGAGGGAACAGATGTACTAGGCTAGCCATCGGAACTCAACTCATGTATAATATTTTCTTGATGGCAAATGGCCGAGGGGTTGGGTCAGTTCTTCATAGCACTCTGGTAGTGACCAATAATTAATCTTCTGTAGATATTCAGTATGAGGAAAGTGCAAGATGGTGAAGTGGAAGGCATGTGTAGTTTATCCAGTATTGGTAGAATGCTTTGCATATTGTAGCATACTTAGTTAGAGAATTCAGAAGAGAAGAGACTTCATGTCTATGGTGGGAAATCCAGTCAGCTATATATATGACCATATCAGCACATGTACTGTTGGTGTGACTTCTATTTCCCATGTTTTGGTCATGCCTACCTTCTGATATGATATCAGTAGACCCATAGACTGCGGCTAAATCTAAGACAGGCTCTCCATCTTTAGCACTCATGGCATGGACCGTCGTACTTTGAAGTGATTTGAAAACACTTTAGATAGTGGATACAGCTCAGCGATATTTCAGAAAGAAATAAGTTCTAACTAAAGGAAAAAAATATAATAATGAGATGACAAACAAATGGGAAAAATCAAATAATTTTATCACAAAAAAGTGCAGTGATCATCTACAATTAGTATTGGCTACAACAGCATATATTCCTGTTAACCTTTCTCCACTATGGTAGACAAAGTGTTTTACATTTCTTTTAGTACATATCTAGTTGGTGAGTTCGAAAGAGAAGTGATGTCATGTCTATCAAGTAAAATCCAGAGAGTCAGCTATAAGACTATATCAGCACATGTACTGTTGGTCTGACTTCTATAGTTGTCATGTTTTGGCCTGTCTACCTTCTGATATGATTACCCTAAACTGAGGCTAAACCTAAGACAGGCTCTCCAACTTCAGCACCCATGGACCATGGCAAGGAAACACTTTACAGCTCAGCAATAGTTCAGAAGGCACTGCTAATTCAAGGCAGAATAATGTAACGGTAAGACAAACACCTGATAAGAACGAAATAACTGTATCACAAGCAATGTGTAGTGACCATGTATGATTAGCATTGATCAGAATAGAATATATTCTCATCGACCTTTTTCACATAAAACTTGATGCTGGATAGACGGTGCAGCAACATCGCCGATAAGAATAATACTAGACGGAATCTCAAAAGGTGCCAAGTGATTACTGGATTGCAGGTGTTCTGAGTTTTGGGACAATCTGTCTCTAGGAAGCAAAGTATCTAGCGTCCCGTGTCAGCTATGACTGTCTAACAAGATGCTGATTCAATGCAAATTCTGGAACACAACACAAGCAAAGAGACAGTCTGAAATGAACTCACCTCCTTGCAACCCAGGTAGCCTCCAAGTGGGGAATGATTCCGAGAAGTAAGAGCCCGGGGGAGACTCAAACCAAACTCTTAATCTCAACCCGCAATGAAGCCATTCGGTGATTTTAGTTGAGTATCATCAAATTCCACTAGAACAGGTCATCTGAGTGGCCCCCTGTTGAAGATTCATGGACTCTCATTATATGGGGATTATAACAGCAGCAGTTGTTCCTGCAAGGAGCATTCTTCCAGTAGGGGAGTTACCCAGCAACAACAGGGATCGTTGTGCATCCAGTGCAATTTGCATGTTTGAAAGCACAATTGCCAGGCAACTAAATCTGCAGAAACAGGGTCATAGTGCCCAGGACAGGAAAACGGGCCACCTGGAATAGCAGGGATGGAGAAAATGTCTGACAAAGAAACAAGGAAGCAATGGAAGGCTGGAAGCTATGGAAGAACGATCTGCATCTAATTCATAGATGCTTCTCTAGAACTGTGACATTTATGCAATATTCTGCAACACAACATAAACTGCTCTTCCAGGACATCAGAACTGAGGGGGTGGAATGCAAAGGGAGGCAAGGAACATGAGCAGTAGATCAATAACAATCACTAGTAGTTCCAATACTGACTCCGTACGAACTTCTCTACCATAAATGTGACAGAAGGTTGCACTCATTTGTCATTTCTGATTACCAGCACACAACTAAGATCATTTGGTTTATTCTAAATACAACACAGAACCAATATCTCATTACAATGAAGACAAATTTGAGAACATCATATCAAAACAAAATCTGCCACTTTGGGATGGCTGTTGAGGGGACGGGTACAGCCAAAGGTTCACCCAGAAGGGTTGTGGCATTGTTGACAGCTGTAGCACAGAACATATTCAAGCTATCTGGAAAAAAATAGGAACGAAACGGGGCAGCAGAAACGAGTTAGACGCCTTGCCGTTTCCAGAGGAGCTCCTCAAGCCATTGCAGCTTTCTTTTCTGCCTCTATCTGCTTTAGCTCTGCCAACCTTTCCACCCATGCCCGGTCTCTTGCCACTGCAGCCATCTTTCTTTCTGTCCGTTCTGCCTCCTTCCTCTTCACAGCAACAGAATACTGTGCTTTGCGCTTCCTCTTCTCAGCCTGCCAAACCAAGATGGATGAATGTAAGGAATAATTATAAATATAAAATTCAGGTCTGGGTAATTATTAGACATATGGACAGAGCATAAGTGAACAGCATAACAAAAGTTTGGTATCATTATAACAAGACAAGTTTTTGAATCTGTGAAGCATGAAGGTAAGCTGCATGATACTAAGTATTGACGCAGTTCAAACTTATAGCTTCAAGCCCATGAGAAGAACATAAAAAGGAAAAAAGCAAGAAAGAACGAAGAACAGTGGGTTAGTAAAAATGTAGGTGTTTGTATTAGCACAATACTTTTAAAATGCCTACTCGACTACTCGTCTAAACTATGATTAGCTAGTTCCAATTCTAATATGATATTTAGCACTGCTCAGTAGCATGAAAAATTTACTTCTATTCAGGATTTCACCACCCTGTTAAAACTGCCTATGTTCTCAGGATTCAGTCTGTTAAAACTACCTATGTTCTCAGAATTTCATCGGCCTGTTACTTTTTCCACTCCAGAAGACACATACAGATTTTGATAACCTTGCATACACCCATCACACAATTAAAACAAGCATTGCAGGGAACTGAACAAATGCACACCATGATGAAGTCCTTGCGCTGCTTGATCCGCTTCTTCTCCTTCCTCCCCTGCACGCTGCCCTTGTTCGGCTGGCTCGAAGGGATAGGCTCCCCCGGCGTGCACTTCACCCAGTAGTGCGGACCTGCCAAACAATAACAGCAGCATCAGCAGTGTTAACCAGACTGAAACTGCAAGAGCGGCGCGCAGTTCGAACGAATCGCATAAATCGGCACAGCAGCGACCCGCAATTAAAATGATGATAATCCAAAACGAATTGTGCAGATCGTCGCTGTCTTTAGACTACTAAGAAACGCGGAATGGCACAGATCACCGTGCCTTTGGGTCGCAGGCTGGCCCTCTTGCGCCGGGACACGAACCCCGGGCGCCGCTTGGGGAACCTGGTCTCCGTGAGCCCTCTGAAGAGGCTGGCACCCATTTCCGGCGCCCGCGCGACGGCGGTGGCGGTGGCGGCCGCGGCGGAGAACGGCCGGAACCCGATCGGATCCAGGAGCCGGAGAGGACGGGGAGGGAGCGCAGGAGGACCTGGTGCGCGCCGGGAAAGAGGCGCCGCCGGCGAGTAGAGCGGCGGGAGTGCTCGCCGGAGGGCTCGGAGGAGCGCCATCGTGGAGAAGGTTCTAGAAGATTGCTGCGTGGCGTCGGGCTAGGGTTTTAACGGAGGGAGAAGGCGAGCTGCGCGGCGTGCGCTCTCCAGCGCTGAGAGAGCCCAGCTGGTGTAGAATAGTTGAAGGCGCCCTTTGGAAATTACGTAATCAGGAGGGGATCGTCTAAAAATGAAGACGTAATCAGAGGGGGTCTACGTAGTAGTCAAGGAAAGACAACATGACACAAAACGACCAGCAAAAAATAATTCCTGATGAGATGACCCTCAAGCGGCGCCACATCAAAGAAATGAGTCGATGCAGAGTGTGCTTGGCCATGGATGAGGATATACAGCATGCCCTCATGCACCTCTCCCATGCCAAGAGATTCTGGGCAGAAGCAAGGCCGATGTTTGACATTCAGCTGCCCAGACTACATCCTGCTACTTGGTCCAAGGATATTTTATGTGACCAGCAATTCACGGATAGAGAAAGGGCGATCATTGTTTCCGTTATGTGGTCTATCTGGCATTCGAGAAATAGCATTACCCATGACCAGGAAAAGATCGATCCGGCTACATCCGTGAGACTTACGAGAGAAGCCCTTGCTCTTTTAGATGTTCACCGACAGTATGTAAAACTTATGTCGGGGCATGGCTGGAGACCCCCAGAGAATAATAGAATGAAAATCAACTCAGATGCATTAATGTTTGGAGCACGGTATAAGCCACTTCCTGGGGTCTCTGATCTAATCATCACCGAGGCACTCGCCATTCGTGAGGGCGTCCGTGTTGCTAAACTTCGAGGCTATGAAGAAGTGGAGATGGAGACCGGCAACCTGGAGATAGTTAATCTCTCGACAAGTCACCATAATTCCTGTTCGATTGTGGCACCTACCTTTCAAGAAATAGACGAGCTTGCCAATAGTTTTCAATTTTTTTTCCACTGAATATGTAAACAGATCAGCCAATTATCCGGCTAACTTTTGTGCTAAGCGTGCTTGCACAATAGTTGTAGTCGAAAGTTGGCTTGATGAGACACCTGGCTTCTTAGTATGCAGCCTATTGGTTGATTGCTCACCGAATGCTTTTATTTAAATAAAGCTCGATATTCCTTGCAAAAAGGACCAGCAAAAAATGAAATACGTCAAAAATCATCTCGGCCGTATTTCTTTCAATCGTAAGCCACCAGCCGGAGATTTAAAAAAGGTAAGAAAAAGGGACACCGCAATCGCCCTCGTCATGCCAATCTTTTAAGACAACCTATTCACTCATCTCTAAAAACGATATGGTAACTGCTAAAAAAATATCGGTTGAAGTATCACCCCACGCAATGCAGTCTTGCAATGGTTTATCATCCGTCTAAAGGGTTGGAGAAACCTGGCCAGCCATAGAACAACTCGAAATAGGAGGCCAACCGAGTTGAATAGTGCAAAGGGCACATCTAAACTAAACAATATGCAGGCTCCAGACAACAAAGCACCGAAATTGCTGATTAAAGGGGCCCCTTGCAAAGGTCCCTCTTACATTCTCTGGTGGTGACAAGTGGTGCACCACATGCATGTCAATTATCGTAACCTCGAAGCTTTCCCTTTTTTCCTAGATTTTTTTTTTCAAAACATTTTATCTCTTGAATCATGTGTCCAAATCATGAGCAGTTGAATTTCTCGCATCGAGACTTTGAAACTAGATCCCGTCTTAACAGGTTTCGATGAAGTTTTTTTACGAAAAAAATAGAAAAAACCAGGAATCAGAAAAAACAGAAACTGAAATAAAAACAAAAACCAAAGAGACAAAAAGGGGGAAATCAAAACTGAAAAAAAATCAAAACCCAGAAGCAAAGTTGTGCTTTTTTCAATTTTTTGGAAATGCAACTGTACTTTTCACTCTTTAGAAAGTGTATCTGTGCATCTCATAGAAGCATAAGCTGTGCTTTTCTCTTTTTTGGGAAACACAATTGTGCTCATGGTGAAAGCATAGGTTGTGCTTTTCCTATTTTTTAGGAATCATACTTCTGCTTTTCCTTCTCGGGACGCACAGTTGTGCTTCTGCGAGAAGAGCAACTGTGTTTTTCCTTTTAGCTCGCAGAAGTATAACTATGCTTTTCCTTTTCCTGAAAGCACAAGTTATGCTTCACACGAGGAAAAAATGGTAAAAATACTATTTTTTCCGACAAAAACATAGAAAAACCGAGCATAATTCAAAACCCAAAAAATGTGTGCAGAAAAGAGAAAACATCATGCACCCGCGGGGTGCACCCAGTGCACGACACATGGCGGCGGCTGGGAGCTTGTGTGCCGCTTCGAGGGAGCAACTATTAAGGGGTACCGCTGTTGGGGAACCCAACGGGCACTTTTGATGGGCTGGGAGTCAAAACCCCAAAAATGTGTGCACAGAAGAGAAAAAGGCATGCTCCTATGGGGTGCGTCCAGCGCACGACACGTGGCAGCGACTGGGAGCTTGTGCGCCGCTTTGAGGGAGCAACTAATTAAGGCGCTCCTAGCCCACCAAAAGTGCCCATTGGGTTTCCCCAAACGACACCCCTTATTAGTTGCTGCGCACAAGCGACATATAATACCAAGCGCTCATGGGCCATGACCCAGTAGAGAGAGGAGGGGAGGTTGGGCTGAACGATATGTGTTACATGTGTCGGTCTTTCTGACATTTCAAATCCTTCAACTCTAGAAGCACTCACCTGATGAGAAGCCCTAGCTCTTGCACTTGATCTATCTTTGGATCAAGGTTTTATTGCATTTGATTGCAAACTAGTTGTTTCAGAGATAGCAAATGGAACCGATGGAAGATATGGCATGATTATTAGAGAAGTCATTACTCGGGCAAGAGAATTCACTAGCTGCTAGTTTATATTTGAAGGTCGAGCCGTGAACTGTGAAGCTAACAATTTAGCCAAATTTTCGTCTTCTTTAGATGTGGGTCGCCACATGTGGATGGGCATCCCTCATTACCCTTTTGTGATTCCTATAAACCTTACAATTGAGTAATAAAGTTTAGTTTACCGCACAAAAAAACTGTGTAGGTCTTTGGATCATGTTGTTTGAGCCCTTAAATTGGACAACACACATTGTGCTCACTACATATATACTTTCTATGTTAGATAGGAAACACAATTGTGCTCATGGTGAAAGCATGGTGATAGCCGCTTCATATTATATGAGGGGTAAAAGAGTCTATCTATGAGCAATTTCACATCATTAGAAGAAAAAATGGATGAAAGTGTTATAAAGGGCATAAAATTTAGACTCGATGTTAGATAGGGAAGAAAAAGTTTTTCAGTGTCAAGTAAGGAAACGAAATTTAAGATAGTGTTAAATAAGGAATTCTTTCTACAACTAAATAATCAATCATAGGAGTAGTTTCACAAATAAGGACATATAGAATGGGCACAAATGAATCTCACTTATCCCCTACATCTCTCACGTCTATGTGGAATTACTCACGCGTGAGAGGGGAATAACCAATAAACATGCACGTAGATTAAACAGGGAGGAATCATATCGATAACATCGCAAAGTCAGGGCCGGTCCTGAGATTTTGGGGGCCCGGGGCGAAAGTAAAACCCGAGGCCCCTTAATATACACATCAAAACATAACGAATGTATAGTGTGATATAGTGGTGCAAAGCTATAATCCATAAAGGTAATAGATCTCAATATAAGCTTATCGATCATTAGTCATATTCACAAATAATTTGTTTCCCAATATTGTCTATCCCTAAACCATGGTCAACAATGAAGACACAATATTAATCATCATTTATAAGTATTTATCAATCAGATGGTAAAATCGCGTAGGACATATCTACCTATAGCGGATCCACATTTCATCAACCAAACTAAAAATAGGTCAGGAGAATGATGAAACAGATCCTGAGTACATACCGAAAGAGAAAACTAATGCTTGAAGTGCTCATACTAACAAAGTGAGAGAAATGATGCAGGAAAATCATTATGCATATATGGACCAACGTTATCCAAACATGTATACGAGTCACAAATTCTTCTACAAAATCTGAGATCAGCCATGCCAGGTCACTTACTACTAGTAGTACTAGTGTACTACGTTCACTTGATTTGGGCAATCGTAAACAATAGGCACACTAGAAATTTTAATATACCCCAATTAGTTGCAGGCGCGGCGGCTACGTATCAGCGGGCCTCTCGAGTTACGCAGCTGCACTAGATATCTAAGCCCACAACATGGCACAACCGG